>NW_024607954.1:0-42994 GCF_018296145.1 Oncorhynchus tshawytscha
AGACAAGAGTTAGACAGACAGAGAGAGAGAGAGAGAGAGTTAGGGAGAGAGAAGGTGATGAAGTATCCTAATTTTCTTTACACTTCATATGACAGCTAACTTGAAGACGGTTATTGGTGCATGAATTCCTATTATCCAACACGGCAGTGGGAATACTGAGAGAGTAAATCTATTTACGAGTAAAGAAGAAACACCTAGCTTGCACTTGTTTTGATCTTTGCTTTCAACTTTCAAACGCCCCAAACAAACCCCACACAAGTGAATCAATCATACAGGGATTAAATTTGCACATTGTATAATAATAATCTAAAGATTCTCAGAAGTGAAAGATAAAAGCACCCTATAGAGGTATTGCTAAATATTTGGGTCGTAGACTTGCTATAGTACGGCGCCCATATTAGGAACTTGTATGATATAAACACTGAACAAGAGTGTGTCTACTCTGGAGCAACACTGGAATCATGTTCTAAGGATACTTTAGAAGAGCATCCTAATAGCCTTCCAGATATGGACACCTTGACTCCATTCCCCCTGTAATCTACTGACGTAATGTAGATACCATCCATTCCCCCTGTAGTCTACTGACATAATGTAGATACCATCCATTCCCCTGTAGTCTACTGACATAATATAGATACCATCCATTCCCCTGTAGTCTACTGACAGAATATAGATACCATCCATTCCCCTGTAGTCTACTGACATAATAATATAGATACCATCCATTCCCCTGTAGTCTACTGACATAATAATATAGATACCATCCATTCCCCCTGTAGTCTACTGACATAATATAGATACCATCCATTCCCCTGTAGTCTACTGAAATAATATAGATACCATCCACTCCCCTGTAGTCTACTGATATAATATAGATACCATCCATTCCCCTGTAGTCTACTGACATAATGTAGATACCATCCATTCCCCCTGTAGTCTACTGACATAATAATATAGATACCATCCATTCCCCTGTAGTCTACTGACATAATGTAGATACCATCCATTCCCCCTGTAGTCTACTGACATAATAATATAGATACCATCCATCCCCCTGTAGTCTACTGACATAATATAGATACCATCCATTCCCCCTGTAGTCTACTGACATAATATAGATACCATCCATTCCCCTGTAGTCTACTGACATAATATAGATACCATCCATTCCCCTGTAGTCTACTGACATAATATAGATACCATCCATTCCCTGTAATCTACTGACATAATATAGATACCATCCATTCCCCCTGTAGTCTACTGACATAATAATATAGATACCATCCATTCCCCTGTAATCTACTGACGTAATATAGATACCATCCATTCCCCCTGTAGTCTACTGACATAATAATATAGATACCATCCATTCCCCTGTAGTCTACTGACATAATAATATAGATACCATCCATTCCCCTGTAGTCTACTGATATAATAATATAGATACCATCCATTCCCCCTGTAGTCTACTGACATAATAATATAGATACCATCCATTCCCCTGTAGTCTACTGACATAATATAGATACCATCCATTCCCCTGTAGTCTACTGACATAATAATATAGATACCATCCATTCCCCTGTAGTCTACTGACATAATATAGATACCATCCATTCCCCCTGTAGTCTACTGACATAATAATATATATACCATCCATTCCCCTGTAGTCTACTGACATAATATAGATACCATCCATTCCCCTGTAGTCTACTGACATAATAATATAGATACCATCCATTCCCCCTGTAATCTACTGACGTAATATAGATACCATCCATTCCCCCTGTAGTCTACTGACATAATAATATAGATACCATCCATTCCCCCTGTAGTCTACTGACATAATAATATAGATACCATCCATTCCCCTGTAGTCTACTGACATAATATAGATACCATCCATTCCCCCTGTAAACTACTGACATAATATAGATACCATCCATTCCCCTGTAGTCTACTGACATAATATAGATACCATCCATTCCCCTGTAGTATCCTGATATAATAATATAGATACCATCCATTCCCCTGTAGTCTACTGACATAATAATGTAGATACCATCCATTCCCCCTGTAGTCTACTGACATAATAATATAGATACCATCCATTCCCCCTGTAAACTACTGACATAATGTAGATACCATCCATTCCCCTGTAGTCTACTGACATAATATAGATACCATCCATTCCCCCTGTAGTATCCTGATATAATAATATAGATACCATCCATTCCCCCTGTAGTCTACTGACATAATAATGTAGATACCATCCATTCCCCCTGTAGTCTACTGACATAATAATATAGATACCATCCATTCCCCCTGTAAACTACTGACATAATATAGATACCATCCATTCCCCTGTAGTCTACTGACATAATAATATAGATACCATCCATTCCCCCTGTAGTCTACTGACATAATAATATAGATACCATCCATTCCCCTGTAGTCTACTGACATAATAATATAGATACCATCCATTCCCCCTGTAATCTACTGACATAATAATATAGATACCATCCATTCCCCTGTAGTCTACTGACATAATAATATAGATACCATCCATTCCCCTGTAGTCTACTGACATAATAATATAGATACCATCCATTCCCCTGTAGTCTACTGACATAATAATATAGATACCATCCATCCCCCTGTAGTCTACTGACATAATAATATAGATACCATCCATTCCCCTGTAGTCTACTGACATAATAATATAGATGCCATCCATTCCCCCTGTAGTCTACTGACATAATAATATAGATACCATCCATTCCCCCTGTAGTCTATTGACATAATAATATAGATACCATCCATTCCCCCTGTAGTCTACTGACATAATAATATAGATACCATCCATTCCCCTGTAGTCTACTGACGTAATATAGATACCATCCATTCCCCTGTAGTCTACTGACATAATAATATAGATACCATCCATTCCCTGTAGTCTACTGACGTAATATAGATACCATCCATTCCCCTGTAGTCTACTGACATAATAATATAGATACCATCCATTCCCCCTGTAGTCTACTGACATAATAATATAGATACCATCCATTCCCCTGTAGTCTACTGACATAATATAGATACCATCCATTCCCCTGTAGTCTACTGACATAATATAGATACCATCCATTCCCCCTGTAATCTACTGACATAATATAGATACCATCCACTCCCCTGTAGTCTACTGACATAATATAGATACCATCCATTCCCCTGTAGTCTACTGACATAATATAGATACCATCCATTCCCCTGTAGTCTGCTGACATAATGTAGATACCATCCATTCCCCTGTAGTCTACTGACATAATATAGATACCATCCATTCCCCTGTAGTCTACTGACATAATAATATAGATACCATCAATTCCCCCTGTAATCTACTGACATAATAATATAGATACCATCCATTCCCCTGTAGTCTACTGACATAATATAGATACCATCCATCCCCCTGTAGTCTACTGATATAATAATATAGATACCATCCATTCCCCCTGTAATCTACTGACATAATATAGATACCATCCATCCCCCTGTAATCTACTGACATAATGTAGATACCATCCATTCCCCTGTAGTCTACTGACATAATATAGATACCATCCATTCCCCCTGTAGTATCCTGATATAATAATATAGATACCATCCATTCCCCTGTAGTCTACTGACATAATATAGATACCATCCATTCCCCCTGTAGTATCCTGATATAATAATATAGATACCATCCATTCCCCCTGTAGTCTACTGACATAATAATGTAGATACCATCCATTCCCCCTGTAGTCTACTGACATAATAATATAGATACCATCCATTCCCCCTGTAAACTACTGACATAATGTAGATACCATCCATTCCCCTGTAGTCTACTGACATAATATAGATACCATCCATTCCCCCTGTAGTATCCTGATATAATAATATAGATACCATCCATTCCCCCTGTAGTCTACTGACATAATAATGTAGATACCATCCATTCCCCCTGTAAACTACTGACATAATATAGATACCATCCATTCCCCTGTAGTCTACTGACATAATAATATAGATACCATCCATTCCCCCTGTAGTCTACTGACATAATAATATAGATACCATCCATTCCCCTGTAGTCTACTGACATAATAATATAGATACCATCCATTCCCCCTGTAATCTACTGACATAATAATATAGATACCATCCATTCCCCTGTAGTCTACTGACATAATAATATAGATACCATCCATTCCCCTGTAGTCTACTGACATAATAATATAGATACCATCCATTCCCCTGTAGTCTACTGACATAATAATATAGATACCATCCATTCCCCTGTAGTCTACTGACATAATAATATAGATACCATCCATTCCCCTGTAGTCTACTGACATAATAATATAGATACCATCCATCCCCCTGTAGTCTACTGACATAATAATATAGATACCATCCATTCCCCTGTAGTCTACTGACATAATAATATAGATACCATCCATTCCCCCTGTAGTCTACTGACATAATAATATAGATACCATCCATTCCCCCTGTAGTCTACTGACATAATAATATAGATACCATCCATTCCCCCTGTAGTCTACTGACATAATAATATAGATACCATCCATTCCCCCTGTAGTCTACTGACATAATATAGATACCATCCATTCCCCTGTAGTCTACTGACATAATATAGATACCATCCATTCCCCCTGTAATCTACTGACATAATATAGATACCATCCACTCCCCTGTAGTCTACTGACATAATATAGATACCATCCACTCCCCTGTAGTCTACTGATATAATATAGATACCATCCATTCCCCTGTAGTCTACTGACATAATATAGATACCATCCATTCCCCTGTAGTCTGCTGACATAATGTAGATACCATCCATTCCCCTGTAGTCTACTGACATAATATAGATACCATCCATTCCCCTGTAGTCTACTGACATAATAATATAGATACCATCAATTCCCCCTGTAATCTACTGACATAATAATATAGATACCATCCATTCCCCTGTAGTCTACTGACATAATATAGATACCATCCATCCCCCTGTAATCTACTGACGTAATGTAGATACCATCCATTCCCCTGTAGTCTACTGACATAATGTAGATACCATCCATTCCCCCTGTAGTCTACTGACGTAATAATATAGATACCATCCATTCCCCCTGTAGTCTACTGATATAATGTAGATACCATCCATTCCCCCTGTAGTCTACTGACATAATAATGTAGATACCATCCATTCCCCCTGTAGTCTACTGACATAATATAGATACCATCCATTCCCCCTGTAGTCTACTGACATAATATAGATACCATCCATTCCCCCTGTAATCTACTGACGTAATATAGATACCATCTATTCCCCCTGTAATCTACTGACATAAAACATAGATACCATCCATTCCCCTGTAGTCTACTGACATAATAATGTAGATAACATCCATTCCCCCTGTAGTCTACTGACATAATAATATAGATACCATCCATTCCCTGTAGTCTACTGATATAATATAGATACCATCCATTCCCCTGTAGTCTACTGACATAATATAGATACCATCCATCCCCCTGTAGTCTACTGACATAATAATATAGATACCATCCATTCCCCTGTAGTCTACTGACATAATAATATAGATACCATCCATTCCCCTGTAGTCTACTGACATAATAATATAGATACCATCCATTCCCCCTGTAGTCTACTGACGTAATATAGATACCATCCATTCCCCTGTAGTCTACTGACATAATATAGATACCATCCATTCCCCCTGTAGTCTACTGACATAATATAGATACCATCCATTCCCCCTCTAGTCTACTGATACAATATAGATACCATCCATTCCCCCTGTAGTCTACTGACATAATATAGATACCATCCATTAACCCTGTAGTCTACTGACATAATAATATAGATACCATCCATTCCCCCTGTAGTCTACTGACATAATATAGATACCATCCATCCCCCTGTAGTCTACTGACGTAATAATATAGATACCATCCATTCCCCCTGTAGTCTACTGACATAATATAGATACCATCCATTCCCCCTGTAGTCTACTGACATAATATAGATACCATCCATTCCCCTGTAGTCTACTGACATAATATAGATACCATCCATTCCCCTGTAGTCTACTGACATAATAATATAGATACCATCCATTCCCCCTGTAATCTACTGACATAATAATATAGATACCATCCATTCCCCCTGTAGTCTACTGACATAATAATATAGATACCATCCATTCCCCCTGTAATCTACTGACGTAATGTAGATACCATCCATTCCCCCTGTAGTCTACTGACATAATGTAGATACCATCCATTCCCCCTGTAGTCTACTGACGTAATAATATAGATACCATCCATTCCCCCTGTAGTCTACTGATATAATGTAGATACCATCCATTCCCCCTGTAGTCTACTGACATAATAATGTAGATACCATCCATTCCCCCTGTAGTCTACTGACATAATATAGATACCATCCATTCCCACTGTAGTCTACTGACATAATATAGATACCATCCATTCCCCTGTAATCTACTGACGTAATATAGATACCATCTATTCCCCCTGTAATCTACTGACATAAAACATAGATACCATCCATTCCCCTGTAGTCTACTGACATAATAATGTAGATACCATCCATTCCCCCTGTAGTCTACTGACATAATAATATAGATACCATCCATTCCCCCTGTAGTCTACTGACATAATAATGTAGATACCATCCATTCCCCTGTAGTCTACTGATATAATATAGATACCATCCATTCCCCTGTAGTCTACTGACATAATATAGATACCATCCATCCCCCTGTAGTCTACTGACATAATAATATAGATACCATCCATTCCCCTGTAGTCTACTGACATAATAATATAGATACCATCCATTCCCCTGTAGTCTACTGACATAATAATATAGATACCATCCATTCCCCCTGTAGTCTACTGACGTAATATAGATACCATCCATTCCCCTGTAGTCTACTGACATAATATAGATACCATCCATTCCCCCTGTAGTCTACTGACATAATATAGATACCATCCATTCCCCCTCTAGTCTACTGATATAATATAGATACCATCCATTCCCCCTGTAGTCTACTGACATAATATAGATACCATCCATTAACCCTGTAGTCTACTGACATAATAATATAGATACCATCCATTCCCCCTGTAGTCTACTGACATAATATAGATACCATCCATTCCCCCTGTAGTCTACTGACATAATATAGATACCATCCATTCCCCTGATGTCTACTGACATAATATAGATACCATCCATTCCCCTGTAATCTACTGACATAATATAGATACCATCCATTCCCCCTGTAGTCTACTGACATAATAATATAGATACCATCCATTCCCCTGTAGTCTACTGACATAATAATATAGATACCATCCATTCCCCTGTAGTCTACTGACATAATATAGATACCATCCATTCCCCCTGTAGTCTACTGACATAATATAGATACCATCCATTCCCCCTGTAGTCTACTGACATAATATAGATACCATCCATTCCCCTGATGTCTACTGACATAATATAGATACCATCCATTCCCCTGTAATCTACTGACATAATATAGATACCATCCATTCCCCCTGTAGTCTACTGACATAATAATATAGATACCATCCATTCCCCTGTAGTCTACTGACATAATAATATAGATACCATCCATTCCCCTGTAGTCTACTGACATAATATAGATACCATCCATTCCCCCTGTAGTCTACTGATATAATATAGATACCATCCATTCCCCTGTAGTCTACTGACATAATAATATAGATACCATCCATTCCCCTGTAGTCTACTGACATAATATAGATACCATCCATTCCCCTGTAGTCTACTGACATAATAATATAGATACCATCCATTCCCCTGTAGTCTACTGACATAATATAGATACCATCCATTCCCCCTGTAGTCTACTGACATAATATAGATACCATCCATTCCCCCTGTAGTCTACTGACATAATAATATAGATACCATCCATTCCCCTGTAGTCTACTGACATAATAATATAGATACCATCCATTCCCCTGTAGTCTACTGACATAATATAGATACCATCCATTCCCCCTGTAGTCTACTGATATAATATAGATACCATCCATTCCCCTGTAGTCTACTGACATAATATAGATACCATCCATCCCCCTGTAGTCTACTGACATAATATAGATACCATCCATTCCCCTGTAGTCTACTGACATAATATAGATACCATCCATTCCCCTGTAGTCTACTGACATAATATAGATACCATCCATTCCCCTGTAGTCTACTGACATAATATAGATACCATCCATCCCCTCTAATCTACTGACGTAATGTAGATACCATCCATTCCCCCTGTAGTCTACTGACATAATAATATAGATACCATCCATTCCCCTGTAGTCTACTGACATAATATAGATACCATCCACTCCCCTGTAGTCTACTGATATAATATAGATACCATCCATTCCCCTGTAGTCTACTGACATAATATAGATACCATCCATCCCCCTGTAGTCTACTGATATAATAATATAGATACCATCCATTCCCCCTTTAAACTACTGACATAATAATAGAGATACCATCCATTCCCCTGTAGTCTACTGACATAATATAGATACCATCCATCCCCTGTAGTCTACTGATATAATAATATAGATACCATCCATTCCCCTGTAGTCTACTGACATAATAATATAGATACCATCCATTCCCCTGTAGTCTACTGACATAATAATATAGATACCATCCATTCCCCTGTAGTCTACTGACATAATAATATAGATACCATCCATCCCCCTGTAGTCTACTGACATAATAATATAGATACCATCCATTCCCCTGTAGTCTACTGACGTAATATAGATACCATCCATTCCCCCTGTAGTCTACTGACATAATATAGATACCATCCATCCCCCTCTAATCTACTGACGTAATGTAGATACCATCCATTCCCCCTGTAGTCTACTGACATAATAATATAGATACCATCCATTCCCCCTGTAGTCTACTGACAAAATATAGATACCATCCACTCCCCTGTAGTCTACTGATATAATATAGATACCATCCATTCCCCTGTAGTCTACTGACATAATGTAGATACCATCCATCCCCCTGTAGTCTACTGATATAATAATATAGATACCATCCATTCCCCCTGTAAACTACTGACATAATAATAGAGATACCATCCATTCCCCTGTAGTCTACTGACATAATATAGATACCATCCATCCCCTGTAGTCTACTGATATAATAATATAGATACCATCCATTCCCCTGTAATCTACTGACATAATAATATAGATACCATCCATTCCCCTGTAGTCTACTGACATAATGTAGATACCATCCATCCCCCTGTAGTCTACTGATATAATAATATAGATACCATCCATTCCCCCTGTAAACTACTGACATAATAATAGAGATACCATCCATTCCCCTGTAGTCTACTGACATAATATAGATACCATCCATCCCCTGTAGTCTACTGATATAATAATATAGATACCATCCATTCCCCTGTAGTCTACTGACATAATAATATAGATACCATCCATTCCCCTGTAGTCTACTGACATAATAATATAGATACCATCCATTCCCCCTGTAATCTACTGACATAATAATATAGATACCATCCATTCCCCTGTAGTCTACTGACATAATATAGATACCATCCATCCCCCTGTAGTCTACTGACATAATAATATAGATACCATCCATTCCCCTGTAGTCTACTGACATAATATAGATACCATCCATTCCCCCTGTAGTCTACTGACATAATATAGATACCATCCATTCCCCTGTAGTCTACTGACATAATATAGATACCATCCATCCCCCTGTAGTCTACTGACATAATAATATAGATACCATCCATTCCCCTGTAGTCTACTGACATAATAATATAGATACCATCCATTCCCCTGTAGGCTACTGACATAATAATATAGATACCATCCATTCCCCCTGTAGTCTACTGACATAATAATATAGATAGCATCCATTCCCCCTGTAATCTACTGACATAATAATATAGATACCATCCATTCCCCTGTAGTCTACTGACGTAATATAGATACCATCCATTCCCCCTGTAGTCTACTGACATAATAATATAGATACCATCCATTCCCCCTGTAGTCTACTGACATAATATAGATACCATCCATTCCCCCTGTAGTCTACTGACATAATATAGATACCATCCATTCCCCTGTAGTCTACTGACATAATATAGATACCATCCATTCCCCTGTAGTCTACTGACATAATATAGATACCATCCATTCCCCTGGAATCTACTGACATAATATACATACCATCCATTCCCCCTGTAGTCTACTGACATAATAATATAGATACCATCCATTCCCCCTGTAGTCTACTGACATAATAATATAGATACCATCCATTCCCCCTGTAATCTACTGACTTAATGTACATACCATCCATTCCCCTGTAGTCTACTGACATAATATAGATACCATCCATTCCCCTGTAGTCTACTGACATAATATAGATACCATCCACTCCCCTGTAGTCTACTGACATAATATAGATACCATCCACTCCCCTGTAGTCTACTGATATAATATAGATACCATCCATTCCCCCTGTAGTCTACTGACATAATATAGATACCATCCATTCCCCCTGTAGTCTACTGACATAATATAGATACCATCCATTCCCCCTGTAGTCTACTGACATAATATAGATACCATCCATCCCCCTCTAATCTACTGACGTAATGTAGATACCATCCATTCCCCCTGTAGTCTACTGACATAATAATATAGATACCATCCATTCCCCTGTAGTCTACTGACATAATATAGATACCATCCATCCCCCTGTAGTCTACTGACATAATATAGATACCATCCACTCCCCTGTAGTCTACTGATATAATATAGATACCATCCATTCCCCTGTAGTCTACTGACATAATGAAGATACCATCCATCCCCTGTAGTCTACTGATATAATAATATAGATACCATCCATTCCCCTGTAGTCTACTGATATAATAATATAGATACCATCCATTCCCCCTGTAGTCTACTGACATAATATAGACACCATCCATTCCCCTGTAGTCTACTGACATAATATAGATACCATCCATCCCCCTGTAGTCTACTGACATAATATAGATACCATCCACTCCCCTGTAGTCTACTGACATAATATAGATACCATCCATCCCCCCTGTAGTCTACTGACATAATATAGATACCATCCATTCCCCTGTAGTCTACTGACATAATAATATAGATACCATCCATTCCCCCTGTTGTCTACTGACATAATGTAGATACCATCCATTCCCCCTGTAAACTACTGACATAATAATAGAGAAACCATCCATTCCCCTGTAGTCTACTGACATAATATAGACACCATCCATCCCCTGTAGTCTACTGATATAATAATATAGATACCATCCATTCCCCTGTAGTCTACTGACATAATAATATAGATACCATCCATTCCCCCTGTTGTCTACTGACATAATGTAGATACCATCCATTCCCCCTGTAAACTACTGACATAATAATAGAGATACTATCCATTCCCCTGTAGTCTACTGACATAATATAGACACCATCCTCCCCCTGTAGTCTACTGATATAATAATATAGATACCATCCATTCCCCTGTAGTCTACTGACATAATAATATAGATACCACCCATTCCCCTGTAGTCTACTGACATAATAATATAGATACCATCCATTCCCCTGTAGTCTACTGACATAATAATATAGATACCATCCATTCCCCCTGTAATCTACTGACATAATAATATAGATACCATCCATCCCCCTGTAGTCTACTGACATAATAATATAGATACCATCCATTCCCCCTGTAGTCTACTGACATAATATAGATACCATCCATTCCCCCTGTAGTCTACTGACATAATATAGATACCATCCATTCCCCTGTAGTCTACTGACATAATATAGATACCATCCATCTCCCTGTAATCTACTGACATAATATAGATACCATCCATTCCCCTGTAGTCTACTGACATAATATAGATACCATCCATTCCCCCTGTAGTCTACTGACATAATAATATAGATACCATCCATTCCCCCTGTAGTCTACTGACATAATAATATAGATACCATCCATTCCCCCTGTAATCTACTGACGTAATGTAGATACCATCCATTCCCCCTGTAATCTACTGACATAATAATATAGATACCATCCATCCCCCTGTAGTCTCCTGACATAATATAGATACCATCCATTCCCCCTGTAATCTACTGACATAAAACATAGATACCATCCATTCCCCTGTAGTCTACTGACATAATAATATAGATACCATCCATTCCCCCTGTAGTCTACTGACATAATAATATAGATACCATCCATCCCCCCTGTAGTCTACTGACATAATAATGTAGATACCATCCATTCCCCTGTAGTCTACTGACATAATAATATAGATACCATCCATTCCCCTGTAGTCTACTGACATAATATAGATACCATCCATTCCCCCTGTAGTCTACTGACATAATATAGATACCATCCATTCCCCTGTAGTCTACTGACATAATATAGATACCATCCATCCCCTGTAGTCTACTGACATAATATAGATACCATCCATTCCCCTGTAGTCTACTGACATAATAATATAGATACCATCCATTCCCCCTGTAATCTACTGACGTAATATAGATACCATCCATTCCCCTGTAGTCTACTGACATAATATAGATACCATCCATTCCCCTGTAGTCTACTGACATAATGTAGATACCATCCATTCCCCTGTAGTCTACTGACATAATAATATAGATACCATCCATTCCCCCTGTAGTCTACTGACATAATAATATAGATACCATCCATTCCCCTGTAGTCTACTGACATAATATAGATACCATCCACTCCCCTGTAGTCTACTGACATAATATAGATACCATCCACTCCCCTGTAGTCTACTGATATAATATAGATACCATCCATTCCCCTGTAGTCTACTGACATAATATAGATACCATCCATTCCCCTGTAGTCTACTGACATAATGTAGATACCATCCATTCCCCTGTAGTCTACTGACATAATATAGATACCATCCATTCCCCTGTAGTCTACTGACATAATAATATAGATACCATCCATTCCCCCTGTAGTCTACTGATATAATAATATAGATACCATCCATTCCCCCTATAGTCTACTTGTCACGGCTGGCTGAAGGACTGGACCAAGGTGCAGCATGGTAAGCGTACATTTTCTTTATTTAAAAAATGACGCCGACAAAACAAAGAACAAAACCAAACCGTGAAGCTTTGGGCTATGTGCCCTGAACAAAGTCAAAATTACCTTCCCACAAAACAGGTGGGGGAAAAGGGTACCTAAGTATTGTTCTCAATCAGAGACAACGATAGACAGCTGTCCCCGATTGAGAACCATACCAGGCCAAGACATAGAAATACAAAACATAGAAAAAAGGACATAGAATGCCCACCCTAGTCACACCCTGGTCTAACCAAAATAGAGAAGAAAAAGCCTCTCTATGGCCAGGGTGTGACACACCTGACATAATAATATGGATAGCGTACATGCTCTTCTCAGTGCATTCGGAAAGTATTCAGACCCCTTGATTTTCTCCTCATCAATCTCTACACAACACTTCATAATGACAAAACAAAACCAAGTTTTTATGCATTTTTGCAAGAAGATTTTGCAGGACATTGACATGTCTGATATGGGCAGAAAGCTTAAATTCTTGTTAATCTAACTGCACTGTCCAATTTACAGAAGCTGTTACAGTGAAAGAATAACATGCTAATGTTTGGGGAGAGAGAGCACCGTTATGAACAGGAAATCACACTGGAAAACTGGAGTTGTTCCTGAGTGGAAAAATTACAGTTTTGACTTAAATATGTTTGAAAATCTATGGCAAGACATGAAAATGGTTATCTAGCAATGATGAACAACCAATTTGACGGAGCTTGAATAATTGTGAAAAGAATAATAGACAAATATTTTACAATCCTGGTGTGGAAAGCTCTTAGACTTACCCGGAAAGACTCACAGCTGTAATCTCTAATCGTCAAAGGTGCATCTACAAAGTATTGACTGAGGGTGTGAATGCTTACAGTATGTAAATAAGATATTTCTGTAATAAATTTTCAATGAATTTCTTAACATGTCTAATACCCCTTTTTGGGGCATTGTGTTTAGATTGGTGAGACAAAACATCTATTTAGTCCATGTTGAATTCAGGCTGTAACACAACAGCATGTGGAATAAGTCAAGGGGTATGAATACTTTCTAAAGACACTGTAACTGGCCTATGTTTAATTGATAAGGAGACACTGTAACTGGCCTATGTTTAATTGATAAGGAGACACTGTAACTAGCCTATGTTTAATTGATAAGGAGGCACTGTAACTGGCCTATGTTTAATTGATAAGGAGACACTGTAACTGGCCTATGTTTAATTGATAAGGAGACACTGTAACTGGCCTATGTTTAATTGATAAGGAGACACTGTAACTAGCCTATGTTTAATTGATAAGGAGACACTGTAACTAGCCTATGTTTAATTGATAAGGAGACACTGTAACTGGCCTATGTTTAATTGATAAGGAGACACTGTAACTGGCCTATGTTTAATTGATAAGGAGACACTGTAACTGGCCTATGCTTAATTGATAAAGAAGACACTGTAACTAGCCTATGTTTAATTGATAAGGAGACACTGTAACTAGCCTATGTTTAATTGATAAGGAGACACTGTAACTAGCCTATGTTTAATTGATAAGGAGACACTGTAACTGGCCTATGTTTAATTGATAAGGAGACACTGTAACTGGCCTATGTTTAATTGATAAGGAGACACTGTAACTGGCCTATGCTTAATTGATAAAGAAGACACTGTAACTAGCCTATGTTTAATTGATAAGGAGACACTGTAACTAGCCTATGTTTAATTGATAAGGAGACACTGTAACTAGCCTATGTTTAATTGATAAAGAAGGCATTGTAACTAGCCTATGTTTAATTGATAAGTAAGGCATTGTAACTGGCCTATGTTTAATTGATAAGTAAGGCATTGTAACTGGTCTATGTTTAATTGATAAGGAGACACTGTAACTGGCCTATGTTTAATTGATAAGGAGACACTGTAACTGGCCTATGCTTAATTGATAAAGAAGACACTGTAACTAGCCTATGTTTAATTGATAAGGAGACACTGTAACTAGCCTATGTTTAATTGATAAGGAGACACTGTAACTAGCCTATGTTTAATTGATAAGGAGACACTGTAACTGGCCTATGTTTAATTGATAAGGAGACACTGTAACTGGCCTATGCTTAATTGATAAAGAAGACACTGTAACTAGCCTATGTTTAATTGATAAGGAGACACTGTAACTAGCCTATGTTTAATTGATAAGGAGACACTGTAACTGGCCTATGTTTAATTGATAAAGAAGGCATTGTAACTAGCCTATGTTTAATTGATAAGTAAGGCATTGTAACTGGTCTATGTTTAATTGATAAGGAGACACTGTAACTAGCCTATGTTTAATTGATAAAGAAGACACTGTAACTAGCCTATGTTTAATTGATAAAGAAGACACTGTAACTAGCCTATGTTTAATTGATAAAGAAGACACTGTAACTAGCCTATGTTTAATTGATAAAGAAGACACTGTAACTAGCCTATGTTTAATTGATAAAGAAGACACTGTAACTAGCCTATGTTTAATTGATAAAGAAGACACTGTAACTAGCCTATGTTTATTGATAAAGAAGACACTGTAACTAGCCTATGTTTAATTGATTAGGAAGACACTGTAACTAGCCTATGTTTAATTGATAAAGAAGACACTGTAACTAGCCTATGTTTAATTGATAAAGAAGACACTGTAACTAGCCTATGTTTAATTGATTAGGAAGACACTGTAACTAGCCTATGTTTAATTGATTAGGAAGACACTGTAACTAGCCTATGTTTAATTGATTAGGAAGACACTGTAACTAGCCTATGTTTAATTGATAAAGAAGGCATTGTAACTGGCCTATGTTTAATTGATAAGTAAGGCATTGTAATTGGTCTATGTTTAATTGATTAGGAAGACACTGTAACTAGCCTATGTTTAATTGATAAAGAAGACACTGTAACTAGCCTATGTTTAATTGATAAAGAAGACACTGTAACTAGCCTATGTTTAATTGATAAAGAAGACACTGTAACTAGCCTATGTTTAATTGATAAAGAAGACACTGTAACTAGCCTATGTTTAATTGATAAAGAAGACACTGTAACTGGCCTATGTTTATTGATAAAGAAGACACTGTAACTGGCCTATGTTTAATTGATAAAGAAGACACTGTAACTAGCCTATGTTTAATTGATAAAGAAGACACTGTAACTAGCCTATGTTTAATTGATAAAGAAGACACTGTAACTAGCCTATGTTTAATTGATAAAGAAGACACTGTAACTAGCCTATGTTTAATTGATAAGTAAGGCATTGTAACTGGTCTGTTTAATTGATAAGGAGACACTGTAACTAGCCTATGTTTAATTGATAAAGAAGACACTGTAACTAGCCTATGTTTAATTGATTAGGAAGACACTGTAACTAGCCTATGTTTAATTGATTAGGAAGACACTGTAACTAGCCTATGTTTAATTGATTAGGAAGACACTGTAACTAGCCTATGTTTAATTGATTAGGAAGACACTGTAACTAGCCTATGTTTATTGATAAAGAAGACACTGTAACTAGCCTATGTTTATTGATAAAGAAGACTGTAACTAGCCTATGTTTATTGATAAAGAAGACACTGTAACTAGCTTATGTTTATTGATAAAGAAGACACTGTAACTAGCCTATGTTTAATTGATAAAGAAGACACTGTAACTAGCGTATGTTTAATTGATAAGTAAGGCATTGTAACTGGTCTGTTTAATTGATAAGGAGACACTGTAACTAGCCTATGTTTAATTGATAAAGAAGACACTGTAACTAGCCTATGTTTAATTGATTAGGAAGACACTGTAACTAGCCTATGTTTAATTGATTAGGAAGACACTGTAACTAGCCTATGTTTAATTGATTAGGAAGACACTGTAACTAGCCTATGTTTAATTGATAAAGAAGACACTGTAACTAGCCTATGTTTATTGATAAAGAAGACACTGTAACTAGCCTATGTTTATTGATAAAGAAGACACTGTAACTAGCCTATGTTTATTGATAAAGAAGACACTGTAACTAGCTTATGTTTATTGATAAAGAAGACACTGTAACTAGCCTATGTTTAATTGATAAAGAAGACACTGTAACTAGCCTATGTTTATTGATAAAGAAGACACTGTAACTAGCCTATGTTTATTGATAAAGAAGACACTGTAACTGGCCTATGTTTATTGATAAAGAAGACACTGTAACTGGCCTATGTTTATTGATAAAGAAGACACTGTAACTGGCCTATGTTTATTGATAAAGAAGACACTGTAACTAGCCTATGTTTAATTGATAAGGAGACACTGTAACTAGCCTATGTTTAATTGATAAGGAGACACTGTAACTAGCCTATGTTTAATTGATAAAGAAGGCATTGTAACTAGCCTATGTTTAATTGATAAGTAAGGCATTGTAACTGGCCTATGTTTAATTGATAAGTAAGGCATTGTAACTGGTCTATGTTTAATTGATAAGGAGACACTGTAACTGGCCTATGTTTAATTGATAAGGAGACACTGTAACTGGCCTATGCTTAATTGATAAAGAAGACACTGTAACTAGCCTATGTTTAATTGATAAGGAGACACTGTATCTAGCCTATGTTTAATTGATAAGGAGACACTGTAACTAGCCTATGTTTAATTGATAAGGAGACACTGTAACTGGCCTATGTTTAATTGATAAGGAGACACTGTAACTGGCCTATGTTTAATTGATAAGGAGACACTGTAACTGGCCTATGCTTAATTGATAAAGAAGACACTGTAACTAGCCTATGTTTAATTGATAAGGAGACACTGTAACTAGCCTATGTTTAATTGATAAGGAGACACTGTAACTAGCCTATGTTTAATTGATAAGTAAGGCATTGTAATTGGTCTATGTTTAATTGATTAGGAAGACACTGTAACTAGCCTATGTTTAATTGATATAGAAGACACTGTAACTAGCCTATGTTTAATTGATAAAGAAGACACTGTAACTAGCCTATGTTTAATTGATAAAGAAGACACTGTAACTAGCCTATGTTTAATTGATAAAGAAGACACTGTAACTAGCCTATGTTTAATTGATAAAGAAGACACTGTAACTAGCCTATGTTTAATTGATTAGGAAGACACTGTAACTAGCCTATGTTTAATTGATAAAGAAGGCATTGTAACTGGCCTATGTTTAATGGATAAGTAAGGCATTGTAATTGGTCTATGTTTAATTGATTAGGAAGACACTGTAACTAGCCTATGTTTAATTGATAAAGAAGACACTGTAACTAGCCTATGTTTAATTGATAAAGAAGACACTGTAACTAGCCTATGTTTAATTGATAAAGAAGACACTGTAACTAGCCTATGTTTAATTGATAAAGAAGACACTGTAACTAGCCTATGTTTAATTGATAAGTAAGGCATTGTAACTGGTCTGTTTAATTGATAAGGAGACACTGTAACTAGCCTATGTTTAATTGATAAAGAAGACACTGTAACTAGCCTATGTTTAATTGATTAGGAAGACACTGTAACTAGCCTATGTTTAATTGATTAGGAAGACACTGTAACTAGCCTATGTTTAATTGATTAGGAAGACACTGTAACTAGCCTATGTTTAATTGATAAAGAAGACACTGTAACTAGCCTATGTTTATTGATAAAGAAGACACTGTAACTAGCCTATGTTTATTGATAAAGAAGACACTGTAACTAGCCTATGTTTATTGATAAAGAAGACACTGTAACTAGCTTATGTTTATTGATAAAGAAGACACTGTAACTAGCCTATGTTTAATTGATAAAGAAGACACTGTAACTAGCGTATGTTTAATTGATAAGTAAGGCATTGTAACTGGTCTGTTTAATTGATAAGGAGACACTGTAACTAGCCTATGTTTAATTGATAAAGAAGACACTGTAACTAGCCTATGTTTAATTGATAAAGAAGACACTGTAACTAGCCTATGTTTAATTGATAAAGAAGACACTGTAACTAGCCTATGTTTAATTGATAAAGAAGACACTGTAACTAGCCTATGTTTATTGATAAAGAAGACACTGTAACTAGCCTATGTTTATTGATAAAGAAGACACTGTAACTGGCCTATGTTTATTGATAAAGAAGACACTGTAACTGGCCTATGTTTATTGATAAAGAAGACACTGTAACTGGCCTATGTTTATTGATAAAGAAGACACTGTAACTGGCCTATGTTTATTGATAAAGAAGACACTGTAACTAGCCTATGTTTAATTGATAAAGAAGACACTGTAACTAGCCTATGTTTAATTGATAAGTAAGGCATTGTAACTGGTCTATGTTTAATTGATAAGGAGACACTGTAACTAGCCTATGTTTAATTGATAAAGAAGACACTGTAACTAGCCTATGTTTAATTGATTAGGAAGACACTGTAACTAGCCTATGTTTAATTGATTAGGAAGACACTGTAACTAGCCTATGTTTAATTGATTAGGAAGACACTGTAACTAGCCTATGTTTAATTGATAAAGAAGACACTGTAACTAGCCTATGTTTATTGATAAAGAAGACACTGTAACTAGCCTATGTTTATTGATAAAGAAGACACTGTAACTAGCCTATGTTTATTGATAAAGAAGACACTGTAACTAGCTTATGTTTATTGATAAAGAAGACACTGTAACTAGCCTATGTTTAATTGATAAAGAAGACACTGTAACTAGCCTATGTTTATTGATAAAGAAGACACTGTAACTAGCCTATGTTTATTGATAAAGAAGACACTGTAACTGGCCTATGTTTATTGATAAAGAAGACACTGTAACTGGCCTATGTTTATTGATAAAGAAGACACTGTAACTGGCCTATGTTTATTGATAAAGAAGACACTGTAACTAGCCTATGTTTAATTGATAAGGAGACACTGTAACTAGCCTATGTTTAATTGATAAGGAGACACTGTAACTAGCCTATGTTTAATTGATAAAGAAGGCATTGTAACTAGCCTATGTTTAATTGATAAGTAAGGCATTGTAACTGGCCTATGTTTAATTGATAAGTAAGGCATTGTAACTGGTCTATGTTTAATTGATAAGGAGACACTGTAACTGGCCTATGTTTAATTGATAAGGAGACACTGTAACTGGCCTATGCTTAATTGATAAAGAAGACACTGTAACTAGCCTATGTTTAATTGATAAGGAGACACTGTAACTAGCCTATGTTTAATTGATAAGGAGACACTGTAACTAGCCTATGTTTAATTGATAAGGAGACACTGTAACTGGCCTATGTTTAATTGATAAGGAGACACTGTAACTGGCCTATGTTTAATTGATAAGGAGACACTGTAACTGGCCTATGCTTAATTGATAAAGAAGACACTGTAACTAGCCTATGTTTAATTGATAAGGAGACACTGTAACTAGCCTATGTTTAATTGATAAGGAGACACTGTAACTAGCCTATGTTTAATTGATAAGTAAGGCATTGTAATTGGTCTATGTTTAATTGATTAGGAAGACACTGTAACTAGCCTATGTTTAATTGATATAGAAGACACTGTAACTAGCCTATGTTTAATTGATAAAGAAGACACTGTAACTAGCCTATGTTTAATTGATAAAGAAGACACTGTAACTAGCCTATGTTTAATTGATAAAGAAGACACTGTAACTAGCCTATGTTTAATTGATAAAGAAGACACTGTAACTAGCCTATGTTTAATTGATTAGGAAGACACTGTAACTAGCCTATGTTTAATTGATAAAGAAGGCATTGTAACTGGCCTATGTTTAATTGATAAGTAAGGCATTGTAATTGGTCTATGTTTAATTGATTAGGAAGACACTGTAACTAGCCTATGTTTAATTGATAAAGAAGACACTGTAACTAGCCTATGTTTAATTGATAAAGAAGACACTGTAACTAGCCTATGTTTAATTGATAAAGAAGACACTGTAACTAGCCTATGTTTAATTGATAAGTAAGGCATTGTAACTGGTCTATGTTTAATTGATAAGGAGACACTGTAACTAGCCTATGTTTAATTGATAAAGAAGACACTGTAACTAGCCTATGTTTAATTGATTAGGAAGACACTGTAACTAGCCTATGTTTAATTGATAAAGAAGACACTGTAACTAGCCTATGTTTAATTGATAAGGAAGACACTGTAACTAGCCTATGTTTAATTGATAAAGAAGACACTGTAACTAGCCTATGTTTATTGATAAAGAAGACACTGTAACTAGCCTATGTTTATTGATAAAGAAGACACTGTAACTAGCCTATGTTTATTGATAAAGAAGACACTGTAACTAGCTTATGTTTATTGATAAAGAAGACACTGTAACTAGCCTATGTTTAATTGATAAAGAAGACACTGTAACTAGCCTATGTTTAATTGATAAGTAAGGCATTGTAACTGGTCTATGTTTAATTGATGTTTAATTGATAAAGAAGACACTGTAACTAGCCTATGTTTAATTGATAAAGAAGACACTGTAACTAGCCTATGTTTAATTGATAAAGAAGACACTGTAACTAGCCTATGTTTAATTGATAAAGAAGACACTGTAACTAGCCTATGTTTAATTGATAAAGAAGACACTGTAACTAGCCTATGTTTATTGATAAAGAAGACACTGTAACTAGCCTATGTTTATTGATAAAGAAGACACTGTAACTGGCCTATGTTTATTGATAAAGAAGACACTGTAACTGGCCTATGTTTATTGATAAAGAAGACACTGTAACTGGCCTATGTTTATTGATAAAGAAGACACTGTAACTGGCCTATGTTTATTGATAAAGAAGACACTGTAACTAGCCTATGTTTAATTGATAAAGAAGACACTGTAACTAGCCTATGTTTATTGATAAAGAAGACACTGTAACTAGCCTATGTTTAATTGATAAAGAAGACACTGTAACTAGCCTATGTTTATTGATAAAGAAGACACTGTAACTAGCCTATGTTTATTGATAAAGAAGGCAACATTCAGAACTGCTTTCAACGGCAGGAAGAATTGCCTGATTTATAATCCTTCACTTCAAGGATCTACAGTATTGTCGAAGGGTTATCATTAATAAATCTTGTTAATTATGCAATAACAGACGTTATAAGTGTAAGACAGAATCGTTTTAATGATCTGAAATGTTTTGGTTTTCATAACCACAAGAAAATGCGAAAATACAGAACGATTCAGTTATGTATATAAAATAAACATTGAAATATTGTTACTTTTAGTACTAGCGTTTAAACCACAAGAGTATACAGTACAGTGCAGTTGGAGGCCTCAGAGCATCATCACGCCGCCTGCCTTGGCCTGTGAGACTCTATTGACAGACAGACAGTTTTTTAAACCACAGAATATAATAGAATTAGCACTATCAATCTGCCTGCCTTGGCCTGTGAGACTCTATTGACAGACAGATAGACAGATAGATCATAGATTGGTTGGATCCTTCTCTGTATAAATGGCAGAGTAATACAAATATTTGTTAAACAATTGTCTTAACACTGTGAATGGGACCAAAGTGATCATTCTCCCGTTGCCATGGTGTAACGTGATGTAACAGCTTGGCTTCCATCCCTCTCCTTGACCCAACCTGGGCTCAAATGAAGGATCCTCTGAACACAATGACAACTACCTCCCACAAAGCATCGTTACCAGTCGCTCCACAAAATCGCAATCCTTGCAGAGGAAGGGAAACAAGTACTTCCAGAGATAGTGACCTAGTGAAGATGCTGGATAAAGAGCTCTATGTGTCTCTGTTATTCTTTCGCTCTCTTGTTTTGATTTGTTCTCTTTTCCCTCCATCCCTCTCTCCACCTCCAGAGGTAATCCATGGTCTCTGAACAGCATTATTACATATTAGTGATGGAGGTAATTGCAGTGAGACAAAGCTAAGACTCTCTCTGTCTCATAATTACCTCCTCCAGGGGGACCTGAGATAAGGATGGAGGAGAGGTGTGGGTTTCTCACTGGGTCCTGTTTTATATACTGTTTTATATATTCTATTTTGTTATGTGAGACCAAGGCCACCAATTCAATCAATGGCAGATAATGGTTTGCCCAACCTGATCTCCTCAACTCAATGTATTATTTAACGAGTTGTTGTTGTTAAGGAGTTGTTGTTAAGGAGTTGTTGTTTAGGAGTTGTTGTTTAGGAGTTGTTGTTAAGGGGTTGTGGTTAAGGAGTTGTTGTTAAGGAGTTGTTGTTAAGGAGTTGTTGTTAAGGGGTTGTTGTTTAGGAGTTGTTGTTAAGGAGTTGTTGTTTAGGAGTTGTTGTTAAGGGGTTGTTGTTAAGGAGTTCTTGGTCACCTCCCTGTTGTGGTTAAGGAGTTGTTGTTAAGGAGTTGTTGTTAAGGGGTTGTTGTTTAGGAGTTGTTGTTAAGGAGTTGTTGTTAAGGGGTTGTTGTTAAGGAGTTGTTGTTAAGGGGTTGTTGTTAAGAAGTTGTTGTTAAGGGGTTGTTGTTAAGGAGTTCTTGGTCACCTCCCTGTTGTGGTTAAGGAGTTGTTGTTAAGGAGTTGTTGTTAAGGGGTTGTTGTTTAGGAGTTGTTGTTAAGGAGTTGTTGTTAAGGGGTTGTTGTTAAGGGGTTGTTGTTAAGGGGTTGTTGTTAAAGCAGTTGTTGTTAAGGAGTTCCAACTTCTGCTTCTGCTTCCAAGCAACATGTCTGCATTGAAAAACAAAAGCTTAGGAACTTGGCAAGGAGATCAAACATGAAAGTCTGTGATTTGGAGGGTAGCGTCTATGCATGAGAGATTTCATGGGAGAAATCTTTTCATTTCATTTGGAAGGAAGGGAGACAAATCCTACCCGGCTTGGACAACCATATTTCTTGGATTTTCATCCAAACAAAAATTGGGACAGAGCCCAGTTTTTAACCCTCATCAGAGTTATTTGGATTACAGCCACGGAATATTAAATTGGCTGATAATCTTCTCATCAAAATGAGATGCATTCTTTTGGACCCCAGATGGCTCCAGAGTCATACTTCACTTGTTCTACAGTGGTAGCCTAGCGCTGCATATTTTTCGTATGGTGTCTTTTGCCTTTGGGTTTCCGACGAGGCTTTTGGATTTAGATGACAGTTAATTAATGAGCCATATTTATCAACTTTTTTATGAAGTTTGAGAAGAACTTTAGAAAAAAAGAGGCTGTAATGACGGATTTATCACAGTCTCGCTACTTTACCTGAGATCAATGTACATTTCACGTAATATTGACAGTGTAAACCACAATACAGTGAAATATGTTACTTTGAGATATGCAAAACATGAAAAAGGGTATATGGGACACAGTATGCTCAGAGGAAGAATATTTGCCTAACTCCGGAAACACCTGTTTCGCTTGAATATGACCCTACATGTGAACTAACCAAGCACATTTTTTATCATTCTGCAAGGGAACCTTAGGCTTCCCATGAAGACCTGGTGGAAATTAGCAAGGGTATGATGTGACGCTTGGCATTCAGGCCAAAGAGTTCAATCTTGATTTCATCAAACCAGAGAATCTTGTTTCTCATGGTCTGAGAGTCCATTAGGTGCCTTTTTGCAAAATCCAAGAGGGCTGTCATGTGCCTTTTACTGAGGAGTGGCTTCCGTCTGGCCACTCTACCATAAAGGCCTCTATGTTCCTCAAAAGAATACAATAACGGATTATTGTCATATCACTGTCCTGTATCTCCTATCACAGAGAGGTACTATCTGGTCTGGATACTCTGAGAATAGTTTAGTCATGGTGCTCGAGACATGTGCTTATGGTTTCCGCTTGGTCGTTGGAGACCAGCTGTCGTTAGTGCAGCACTGTGGTTCCCTCTGCATCTCCCTCCCAAATGGTGCCATATTCCCTATATAGTGCACTAGTTTTGACCTAGGCCCATAGGGAATGGCATCCTATTCCCTATATAGTGCACTACTTTTGACCGAGGCCCCAGAAGAGGTAGACAGAGTGGCCTCCTGGTCAGACTTTGAAGGTGTGCACACCACCCACCACTTCTGAGTATATTAATCGCCAATGTCCAGTCTTTAGATAACAAGTAGACGAAATTAAGGCAAGGGTTGCATTCCAGACATCTGGGATTGTAAAATTCTCTGTTTCACGGAAACATGCCTCTCTCGGAATATGTTGTCAGAGTCGGTACAGACACTGGGATTATTTTTATGTCACGCCGACATAAATAAACATCTCTCTGGGAAGAGGAATGGTGGGGGTGTATGCTTCATGATTAACGACTCATGGTGTAATCGTAATGTCGTGTCTTTGCTATGCCGGATTAAGTGATATGACAAGCTATTTTATAAAATCATTTTTCTGTAATTAATATTACCTGATTAAACTAATCATGTAAATGTAATAAACTAGAAAGTCGGGGCACCACGAAAGAATGTTTATAGAGCTGTTATCTTCCGAATAAACTCTTAAAGACCTGGTCATCTTTTACATCAATAGCAGTCAATATTAATTGTCACCTTAATTCAGTCTCATCTGAAAGTTGTAAATTCTTGGTCTGCACGAGCCCTGGCTAACAAGTTGAATCAGCATTACAAAATTGGGTTTAATTATTTATTTACTAAATACCTAAATAATCACACAAAATTACATATACACAGGATGGATCATACAATGATTACTAATTATGTCATTCAAGAAAAACATCCCTGGTGGACGGAACCAATATGATGGCTGGTTACACAAAGAAAGTGGGTTGGGGTTTGAATGAAAGCGCAGGAAGACCGAGGAACAAAAGTTTTGGGTCTCTGATCGGACCTTGTGAAGCTATGCTTACGTAAATACAGAATCTTATGCATTCTAAATAACCGCCCATTTGGAAAAGGAAAATGCAAGAAATATTTACTCTGAGCTGCAATTTCAATAGGTTGGTCGCAGATGGAAGGCCGGGTTGCACAGCAGGGATCTCTTGTCCACTGAAGAATGTCTGGTGGTAGAGTGGATACGTTTTAGTACCGTCGTTGTGTGGTAGAACAGGTACTTTGTCCATCCTTTCCTAATCCATGTTTACAGCTGCTGCTAACTCAACGGCTAGGAGGTATCACTTCTTTATTGAATAAGAGTTCAAAGTTCATACCAAGTTGCAATACTTTGAGCTCGCGCTGAGGTTGGCTTATTTCTGTAGTTGATATTAGCCCTTTTAACTTCTGGACAGAAGCCCTCACGTCCTCGGGAACACCCATGTTAAATTGTTGTCTATGTAATAGGAAGAGAAGGGCGTGTTTCATAGTTTACAACTAATGTCTGTTCACTTGGGCGGGGCCACTGAGTGAGTTTTTACTTTACTTTATGTAAACAATTAATTTAGAAGCTAAAATTACATTTAATATTTTCACAAATAGTTTCATATTTAAACATTTAAATTGCACAACAATTCCATGTGAATCTGATAACTACAATGTGTAGACTTTCCAAGATACAGTTTATGTCATCCTATCATCAGTAATATGAGTAATATGAGTAACAGTAACAACTCAGTAACAACTCCTAACAACTCCTAAGAACAGAGCAAACATCAATTATTCCGGAGCTAGCCAGCTGAAAAGTTCCATCAGCCACTCCTGGGCTACAATCACCTATCCGGACCAGTTTTACTAATGACGCGGAGCCCCACCGGGCCTTCATGACTGGACTACCAATCTGCCCGAGGGAGTTATGCAACTGGCCCCTCCGTCGCGACGTTACCTGAACGCCCATCTGCGGCCCGCTAATCGTTAGCTGTCTTTTCGGCTGCTATCTGAATAGGTCCATCGGACAATTTTCTTGGGTCACTATAACTATATCTATTTTGCCAATTGGATTTGTACCCTCTACCACACGGAACCCCACTAATCTACCGACAAAAATGCACGAGGTGGCTAAAAACAGACCTCCATCCTCTGCCAGCTTGCTACCCATGACCCGGCTAGCTGTCTGAATCGCCGTGACCCCAACCAACCTCACTACTCACTGGACCCTTACGATCACTCGGCTAAGCATGTCTCTCCTTAATGTCAATATGCCTTGTCCATTGCTATTCTGGTTAGTGTTTTTTGGCTTATTTCACTGTAGAGCCTCTAGCCCTGTTCATTTTACCTTATCCAACCTTTCAGCTCCACCACCCACACATGCGATGACATCACCTGGTTTCAATGATGTTTCTAGAGACAATATCTCTCTCATCATCACTCAATGCCTAGGTTTACCTCCACTGTATTCACATTCTACCATACCTTTGTCTGTACATTATACCTTGAAGATATGTTATCGCCCCCAGAGACCTCGTTTTACTCACTGTTCCGGATGTCCTAGACAACCAATTCTCATAGCTTTTAGCCATACCCTTATCCTACTCCTCCTCTGTTCCTCTGGTGATGTAGAGGTGAATCCAGGCCCTGCCGTGCCTAGCTCCACTCCTATTCCCCATGCGCTCTCTTTTGATGACTTCTGTAACCGTAATAGCCTTGGTTCCATGCATGTTAACATAAGAGGTCTCCTCCCTAAGTTTGTTTTATTCACTGCTTTAGCACACTCTGCCAACCCAGATGTCCTAGCCATGTCTGAATCCTGGCTTCAGAAGACCACCAAAAATTCTGAAATCTCCATCCCTAACTACAACATTTTCAGACAAGATAGAACGGCCAAAGGGGACGGTTTGCAATCTACTGCAGAGATAGCCTGCAGAGTTCTGTCCTACTATCCATGTCTGTACCCAAACAATTTGAACTTCTACTTTTAAAAATCCAATTCTCTAAAAACAAGTCTCTCACCGTTGCCGCCTGCTATAGCCCACCCTCTGAAACCAGCTGTGCTCTGGACACCATTTGTGAACTGATTGCCCCCCATCTATCTTCAGAGCTCGTGCTGCTAGGTGACCTAAACCGGAACACGCTTAACACCCCAGCCATCCTACAATCTAAACTTGTTTCCCTCAATCTCACACAAATTATCAATGAACCTACCAGGTACCACCCCAAAACTGTAAACATGGGCACCCTCAAAGTTATCATCCTAACCAACAGCCTCATTGCCTGCATCCGTAATCGGTCAGTGGTCAAGCGACCTCCACTCATCACTGTCAAAAGCTCCCTGAAACACTTCAGCGAGCAGGCCTTTCTATTCGACCTGGCCCGGGTATCTGACCTCATACTGACCTCATCCCGTCAATAGAGGATACCTGTTTTTTTTTTTTTTTTAAATGCCTTCCCTACCATCTTAAAATAAGCATGCCCCTTTCAAGAAATTCAGAACCAGGAACAGATATAGCCCTTGGTTCTCTCCAGACCTGACTGCCCTTAACCAACACAAAAACATCCTATGGCGTTCTGCATTAGCATCGAACAGCCCCCGTGATATGCAACTTTTCAGGGAAGTTAGAAACCATTATAAACAGGCAGTTAGAAAAGCCAAGGCTAGCTTTTACAAGCAGAAATTTGCTTCCTGCAACACAAACTCAAAAAAGTTCTGGGACACTGTAAAGTCCATGGAGAATAAGAACCTCCTCCCAGCTGCCCACTGCACTGGGTATAGGAAACTCTGTCACCAACGATAAATCCACTATAATTGAGAATTTCAATAAGCATTTTTCTACGTGTTCGTCATTTGAGATCTAGTCATGAAATTTATGCAGCCTACTCCATCACTTTTTATAACTACTGTTTACAGGCCTCCTGGGCCATATACAGCGTTCCTCGTGGAGTTCCCTGAATTCCTATCGGACCTTGTAGTCATAGCAGATAATATTCAAATTTTTGGTGACTTTAATATTCACATGGAAAAGTCCACAGACCCACTTCAAAAGGCTTTCGGAGCCATCATCGAAAGCATCAACATGTCTCTGGACCTACTCACTGTCACAGTCATACTCTGGACCTAGTTTTGTCCCATGGAATAAATGCTGTGGATCTTAATGTTTTTGCTCATAATCCTGGACTATCGGACCACCATTTTGTTACGTTTGCAATTGCAACAAATAATCTGCTCAGACCCCAACCAAGGTGAATCAAAAGTCATGCTATAAATTCACAGACAACACAAAGATTCCTTGATGCCCTTCCAGACTCCATCTGCCTACCCAAGGATGTCAGAGGACAAAAATCAGTTGACCATCTAACTGAGGAACTCAATTTAACCTTGCGCAATACCTTAGATGCAGTTGCACCCCTAAAAACTAAAAACATTTCTCATAAGAAACTAGCTCCTTGGTATACAGAAAAAACCCGAGCTCTGAAGCAAGCTTCCAGAAAATTGGAACGGAAATGGCGCCACACCAAACTGGAAGTCTTCCGACTAGCTTGGAAAGACAGTACCGTGCACTATCGAAGAGCCTTTACTGCTGCTTGATTATCCTATTTTTCCAACTTAATTGATGAAAATAAGAACAATCCGAAATGTATTTTTGATACTGTCGCAAAGTTAACTAAAAAGCAGCATTCCCAAGTGAGGATGGCTTTCACTTCAGCAGTAATAAATTAATGAACTTCTTTGAGTGATTGTTAGAAAGCAAATTACGGACTCCTCTTTAAATCTGCGTATTCCTTCAAAGTCCGCACAACTCTGTCAGGACCTAGGATCAAGATTGACCACTCAATTGTTTTAGTACTATATCTCTTGACACAATTATGAAAATAATCATGGCCTCTAAACATTCAAGCTGCATACTGGACCCTATTCCAACTACAATACTGAAAGAGCTGCTTCCTGTGCTTGGCCCTCCTATGTTGAACATAATAAACGGCTCACTATCCACCGGATGTGTACCAAACTCACTAAAAGTGGCAGTAATAAAGCCTCTCTTGAAAAATCCAAGCCTTGATCCAGAGAATATAAAAAACTATCGGCCTATATCGAAACTTCCATTCCCCTCAAAAAAAATTGAAAAGGCTGTTGCGCAGCAGCTCACTGCCTTCCTGAAGACAAACAATGTATACGAAATGCTTCAGTCTGGTTTTAGACCCCATCATAGCACTGAGACTGCACTTGTGAAGGTGGTTAATTACCTTTTAATGGCATCAGACCGAGGCTCTGCATCTGTCCTCGTGCTCCTAGACCTTAGTGCTGCTTTTGATACCATCGATCACCACATTCTTTTGGAGAGATTGGAAACCCAAATTGGTCTACACGGACAAGTTCTGGCCTGGTTTAGATCTCATCTGTCTGAAAGATATCAGTTTGTCTCTGTGAATGGTTTGTCCTCTGAAAAATCAACTGTAAATTTCGGTGTTCCTCAAGGTTCTGTTTTAGGACCACTATTGTTTTCACTATATATTTTACCTCTTGGGGATGTCATTCAAAAGCATAATGTTAACTTTCACCACTATGCAGATGACACACAGCTGTACATTTCAATGAAACATGGTGAAGCCCCAAAATTGCCCTCGCTAGAAGCCTGTGTTTCAGACATAAGGAAGTCAATGGCTGTAAACTTTCTACTTTTAAACTTGGACAAAACAGAGATGCTTGTTCTAGGTCCCAAGAAACAAAGAGATCTTCTGTTGAATCTGACAATTAATGTTAATGGTTGTACAGTCGTCTCAAATAAAACTGTGAATGACCTCGGCGTTACTCTGGACCCTGATCTCTCTTTTGACAAACATATCAAGACTGTTTCAAGGACAACTTTTTTTCCATCTACGCAACATTGCAAAAATCTAACTTTCTGTCCAAAAATGATACAGAAAAATTAATCCATGCTCTTGTTACTTCTAGGTTAGACTACTGCAATGCTCTACTTTCCGGCTACCTGGATAAAGCACTAAATAAACTAAGGTTAGTGCTAAATACGGCTGCTAGAATACTGACTAGAACCAAAACATTTGATCATATTACTCCATTGCTAGCCTCCCTACACTGGCTTCCTGTGAAGGCAAGGGCTGATTTCAAGGTTTTACTGCTATTTCGCTGACAGTATTTCGCTGACCGAAATCCGAGGGCCTGACGTCCTGTCCTCTGGGAGTCTCTATGGGGTGCCACAGGGTCCAATTCTTGGGCCGACTCTCTTCTCTGTATACATCAATGATGTCTCTCTTGCTGCTGGTGAGTCTCTGATCCACCTCTATGCAGACAACACCATTCTGTATACTTCTGGCCCTTCTTTGGACACTGTGTTGGGGATAGGGGGCAGTATTTTCACTTTGGACGAATTGTGTGCCCATAGTGAACTGCATCCTACTCTGTCCTAGATTGCTAATATATGCATATTATTATTACTATTGGATAGAAAACACTCTGAAGTTTCTAAAACTGTTTGAATTATGTCTGTGAGTATAACAGAACTCATAGGGCAGGCAATCTTCCAAACGGGAAGTGAAATTCTGAATGCGGGTCTAATTTTAAGTCATCGCCTCTTCACTTCCAAATAAGATATGGATCTGTTAGCACTTTCTACGCCTCCCACTGGATGTCCTCATTCAGTAGAACGTGGAATGGAGCCTCTGGTGTGAACTTTGACCGAATGGGAGGGGAATGAGTCACTGTCCTGGCAGAATGCAATTTCCCTGTTGCGGGTTCGTCTGTTAATATCACCTTCGTTCCATTTGGCTGCAGATGAAAACGTGTGTTCCGGTTGGAACGTTATTGGATATATATGAAAATAACATCCTGAAGATTGATTCTCTACTTAGTTTGACAAGTTTATTCGACCTGGAATATATCTTTTTGAAGTTTTCGTCCGAGTTCTCCTGGAACTTTTTTGGGCATGTGAGCTGAAAGTGCTAGCAAATGCAGCTAATTGGACACTAGTATTGGACATTATCGAACAAAACAACAATTTATTGTGGAACTAGGACTCCTTGCACTGCATTCTGATGAAAGATCATCAAAGGTAAGAGAATATTTATGATGTAATTTCGAATTTCTGTTGACTCCAACATGGCGGAAAAATATATTTACGTCTGAGCGCCGTCTCAGATTATTGCATGGTAGGCTTTTTTCGTAACGTTTAAAAAAATCTGACACAGCGATTGCATTAAGAACCAGTGTATATTTAATTATATGTAGAACATGTATCTTTCGTCAAAGTTTATGATGAGTATTTCTGTTATCTGGCGTAGCTCTCTGTAATTACTCCGGATATTTTGGAGGCATTTGTGAACATGGCGTCAATGTAAACCGAGATTTGTGGATATAAATATGCATATTATCGAATAAAACATAAATGTATTGTGTAACATGTCATATGAGTGTCATCTGATGAAGATTATCAAAGGTTAGTGATTCATTTTATCTCTAATTCTGCTTTTATGACTCCTATCTTTGGCTGGGGAAAATGGCTGTGTTTTTTTTGTTGATTTGGTGGTGGTCTCACATAAATATATGTTGTGTTTTCGCTGTAAAACAATTTAAAAATTGGACATGATGGGTAGATTAACAAGATGTTTATCTTTTATTTGCTGTATTGGACTTGTTAATGTGTGAAAGTTAAATATTTCTAAAGAATATTTTTTAATTCCCCGCACCACCTTTTCAGCTGAATGGGGGGGAGTTCCCTTAGGGGAACTCCTTGCCATAACAGGTTTGAACAACCCTCCAGACAAGCTTCAATGCCATACAACTCTCCTTCCGTGGCCTCCAACTGCTCTTGAATTCAAGTAAAACTAAATGCATGCTATTCAACCGATCGCTGCCTGCACCTGCCTGCCCGTCCAGCATCACTACTCTGGACGGTTCTGACTTGTGGACAACTACACATCCCCAGGTGTCTGGTTAGACTGTAAACTCTCCTTCCAGACTCACATCAAACATCTCCAATCCAAAGTTAAATCTAGAATTGGCTGCCTATTTCGCAACAAAGCATCCTTCACTCATGCTGCCAAACATACCCTCATAAAACTGACCATCCTACCAATCCTCGACTTCGTCGATGTCATTTACAAATTAGCCTCCAATACCCTACTCAATAAATTGGATGCAGTCTATCACAGTGTCATCTGTTTTGTCACCAAAGCCCCATATACTGCCCACCACTGCGACCTGTAAACTCTCATTGGCTGGTCCTCACTTCATACTCGTCGCTAAACCCACTGGCTCCAGGTCATATACAAGACCCTGCTAGGTAAAGACCCCCTTATCTCAGCCCGCTGGTCACCATAGCATCACCCACCTGTAGCACGCGCTCCAGCAGATATATCTCTCTGGTCACCCCCAAACAATTCTTCCTTTGGCCGCCTCTCCTTCCAGTTCTCTGCTGCCAATGACTGGCACAAACTACAAAAATCTCTGAAACTGGAAACACTTATCTCCCTCACTAGCTTTAAGCACCAGCTGTCAGAGCAGCTCACAGATTACTGCACCTGTACATAGCCCATCTATAATTTAGCCCAAACAACTACCTCTTCCCCTACTGTATGTATTTATTTAGCTCCTTTGCACCCCATTTTTCTATTTCTACTTTGCACATTCTTCCACTGCAAATCTACCATTCCAGTGTTTTACTTGCTATATTGTATTTACTTCGCCACCATGTCCTTTTTTTTGCCTTTACCTCCCTTATCTCACCTAATTTGCTCAAATCGTATATAGACTTATTTTTCTACTGTATTATTGACTTGCCTACATGGTTAAATAAAGGTGAAAATAAATTTACAAAATAATGTCTCAGACGACAACTGATCTGACATCATATTCTTTAATAAGTACCAACGGATATTTTCAACTGGTTGGATTACCGAAATATGGTTCTGTTCACCACCCTTTTGATGTTACCAGACTCTCTCTAACAAAGGGATTTCTCATTAACAAAGGGATTTCCAAGAGTCACTCTGTAGAGTAGAGAGAGAGGAAAGGGGGAAAGGTATTTATGGGAGTCATAAACCTCACCAACAGGCCAATATCATGACAGTAACAACATACAGGAACATGTCCTTTTGTTCACTTGACCTAGAATTCCTTACAAATCAAACCATATTATCTCCCAAGAGAATTCTTGTCGGTCATTATCACAGCCGTGTACATCCCTCCTCAAGCTGATACCACGACTGCCCTCAAGCAACTTCAATGGGCTCTATTGCAAACTGGAAACCATATATCCTGAGGCTGCATTTATTGTAGCTGGGGATTTTAACAAAGTTTTTTTGATCACGCGGACTGGGAAATGTTCCGGGCAACCTCAGAGATTAACATTGATTTATACGCAGATTCGGTGAGTGAGTTTACAAGTAAGTACATTGGAGGTGTTGTACACACGGTGACTATTAAAACCTACCCTAACCAGAAACCGTGGATAGATGGCGGCATTCGCGTAAAACTGAAAGCGCAAAGCATTGCATTTAACCAGGGAAAGATGACTGGGAATATGGCCAAATCTAAACAGTGTAGTTATTCCCTCCGCAAGGCAATCAAACAAATGAAATGTCAGTATAGGGACATATCGGAGTCGCATAGCATAGCAACGGCTCAGACACGAGACGTATGTGGCAGGGTCTACAGGCAATTAGGGACTGCAAAACCAACCACATCACGGACACCGACATCTTGCTTCCAGACAAACTAAACACCTTCTTTGCCCGCTTTGAGGATAATACAGTGCCACCAACGCGGCCCGCTACCAAGGACGGCGGGTCCCCCCTCTCCATGGCCGATGTGAGTAAGACATTTAAACGTGTAAACCCTTGCAAGGCTGCCAGCCCAGAGGGCATCCCTAGCCACATCCTCAGAGCATGCACAGACCAGTGGGTTGGTGTATTTACGGACATATTCAATCTCTCCCTTTCCCAGTCTGCTGTCCCCACATGCTTCAAGATGGCCTGTACCCAAGATGGCAAGGATAACGTAACGAAATGACTATCGCCCCGTAGCACTCACTTCTGTCATCAAGAAGTGCTTTGAAAGACCAGTCAAGAATGATATCACCTCCACCTTACCTGCCACCCTAGACCCACTTCAATTTACATACCTCCCCAATAGGTCAACAGATGATGCAATTGACATCACACTGCACACTGCCCTATCCCATCTGGACAAGAGGAATACCTACGTAAGAATGCTGCTCATAGACTACTGCTCAGCATTCAACACCATAGTACCCTTCAAGTTCATCAATAAGCTTGAGGCCCTGGGTCTCAACCCCTCCCTGTGTAACTGGGTCCTGGACTTCCTGACGGGCCGCCCCCAGGAGGTGAAGGTAGGAAAAAACATCTCAGAATCGCTGATCCTCCACACTGGGACACCACAAGGGTGCGTGCTCAGCCCCATCCTGTACTCCCTGTTCACCCATGACTGCGTGGCCATGCACACCTCCAACTCAATCATCAAGTTTGCAGATGACACAACAGTAGTTGGCTTGATTACCAACAACAACAAGACAGCCTACAGGGAGGAGGTGAGAGATTTTGGAGTGTGGTGTCAGGAAAACAACCTCTCACTCAATGTCAACAAAACAAAGGAGATGATCGTGGACTTCAGGAAACAGCAGAGGGAGCACCACCCCTATCCACATCGACGGGACAGCAGTGGAGAAGGTGTAAAGTTTTAAGTTCCTCTGCGTACACATCACAGACAAACTGAAATGGTCCACCCCCACAGACAGTGTGGTGAAGAAGGCGAAGCAGCGCCTCTTCAACCTCAGGAGGCTGAAGAAATTTGGCTTGGCCCCTAAAACCCTCACAAACATTTACAGATGCACAATGGACAGCGTCCTGTCCGGCTGTATCACCGCCTGGTACGGCAACTGCAACACCCTCAACCGCAAGACTCTCCAGAGGGTGAGACCGGGAGCAGACTACTTGCCCTCCAGTACACCTACAGCATCCGATGTCACAGGAAGACCAAAAAGATCATCAAGGACAACAACCACCCGAACCACTGCCTGTTCACCCCGTTATCATCCAGAAGGCGAGGTCAGTACAGGTGCATCAAAACTGGGACCGAGAGAAGCTGTTTTTCAGTCTCAAGGCCATCAGGCTGTGAAACAGCCATCACTGACACAGAGAGGCTGCTGCCTACATACTGACTCGAAATCATTGGCCACTTTAAGAAATGGATCACTCGTCACTTTAATTGAATAATGTTTACATATCTTGCATTACTCATCTCATACGTATATACTGTATTCTATACAATCTTGCCTATGCCGCTCGATCATCACTCATCCATATATTTATATGTACATATTCTTATTTCATCCCTTTACTTAGATTTGTGTGTAATAGGTAGTTGTTGTAGATTTGTTACATTACTTGTTAGATATTGCTGCACTGTCAGAACTAGAAGCACAAGCATTTTGCTACGCTCATATTACCATCTGCTAACCGTGTGTATATTACCCATTAAATTTGATTTGATTTAGGGAATGGCACCCTATTCCCTATACAGTGCACTACTTTTGACTGAGGCCCATAGAGAATAGGGTGCACTACTTTTGACTGAGGCCCATAGGGAATAGGGTGCACTACTTTTGACTGAGGCCCATAGGGAATCGGGTGCACTACTGTTGACTGAGGCCCATAGGGAATAGGGTGCACTACTTTGACTGAGGCCCATAGGGAATAGGGTGCATTACTTTTGACTGAGGCCCATAGGGAATAGGGTGCACTACTTTTGACTGAGGCCCATAGGGAATCGGGTGCACTACTGTTGACTGAGGCCCATAGGGAATAGGGTGCACTACTTTTGACTGAGGCCCATAGGGAATCGGGTGCACAACTTTTGACTGAGGCCCATAGGGAATAGGGTGCACTACTTTTGACTGAGGCCCATAGGGAATAGGGTGCACTACTTTTGACTGAGGCCCATAGGGAATCGGGTGCACTACTTTTGACTGAGGCCCATAGGGAATAGGGTGCACTACTTTTGACTGAGGCCCATAGGGAATAGGGTGCACTACTTTTGACTGAGGCCCATAGGGAATCGGGTTCCATTATTGGAAACCCTGGTATTTAATTACCAGACAGTCTGCTTGAATCTCAAGTGTCAGCGAAATACTTACTACATGTCCCCCGTCAAATGGAGAGAGAAACATCATTTTGGCCTCCAGTGTGATTAAGAATGTAAAACAAATCTAACAGAAAAGCTTTTTCCTGTGTTGGAGGAGTGGGGGTGGTTGGGGGGCGGATTGAGAGGGGTTTTGTGTTCATGTGTGTGTGTGTGCATGTGTGTGTGCATGTGTGTGTGTGTGTGCATGTGTGTGTGTGTGCATGTGTGTGTGTGCATGTGTGTGTGCATGTGTGTGTGCGTGTGCATGTGTGTGTGTGTGTGTGTGTGTGCATGTGTGTGTGTGTGTGTGTGTGCATGTGTGTGTGTGTGCATGTGTGTGTGTGTTCGTGTGTGTGTGTGCATGTGTATGTGTGTTCATGTGTGTGTTCATGTGTGTGTGTGTTCATGTGTGTGTGTGCATGTGTTTGTGTGTGCATGTGTGTGATTGCATGTGAATGTGTGTGCATGTGTGTGTGCATGTGTGTGTGTGTGTGCATGTGTGTGTGTGTGCATGTGTGTGTGTGTTCATGTGTGTGTGTGTGCATGTGTGGTTGTGTGTGCATGTCTGTGTGTGTTCATGTGTGTGTGTGCATGTCTGTGTGTGTTCATGTGTGTGTGTGCATGTGTGTGTGCATGTGTGTGTGTGCATGTGTGTGTGTGCATGTGTGTGTGCATGTGTGTGTGTTCATGTGTGTGTGTGTTCATGTGTGTGTGTGTTCATGTGTGTGTGTTCATGTGTGTGTGTGTGCATGTGTGTGTGTGTGTGTGCATGTGTGTGTGTGTGCATGTGTGTGTGTGCTGCCAAATGAGCAGTGACTTAGACACCCTCATCGCTGCAAAGAGGTATACATTTTTTTTTAAGACTAAACATGCACAGATCAAACCATCCTATCATGCTATCTTTCAATGCTCCCGAGTGGCGCAGTGGTCTAAGGTACTGCATCTCAGTGCTAGAGGCATCACTATATACACCCTGGTTTGATTCCTGGCTGTATCACAGCTGTATCACAACCTTGACTGGGAGTCTCATAGGGTGGAGCACAATTGGCCCAGAGTCATCTGGGTTTGGCTGGTGTAGGCCATCCTTGTAAATAAGAATTTGTTCTTAAATGACTTGCCTAGTTAAATTAAGGTAGATCATACATTTAAATCATCCACTCAAAGTGGAAATTATGCTAACTGAACCACAGGGCCATTTCCTGCTTGTCAGGTTGGTGATGTCAGAGTAGTTAGCTATTTACAGTTTTTCTCAATTGCTAAAACACAATTTCTGAAACCTTGCTCCATTTCCTGAAAACATTAAACACACAACCTCATCTTCAAGCAGTATTTACATAACCTCTGACTCCTCTCGCAAAATGAAACATTCGCCTCAAAACAGTTTTACCTGTGTTCAAAAACAAACACTGCTCTCAAATCATAAACAAAGTGATCAAAATGATATACACTCTCAAGCAGTCAGTAAACAATACACCGAAAAATAGAAAACACTTTGTACCAAACATACAATTCTCAGGGAGAAGTACATTTTTAATCTAAGAAAATATTCATATTTTTCCGTCATTGTCTTTTGATGAACAAAATTGATCAGAAATTACTACCCTGCTTTGCTCTTTGCTATTTAGTTTTTTGTTCTTCCTCCTCCGTGTACCCCTATTTTTACAGTACTGTACCCTGCATCTCACAAACTTGTCCTTTGTCTCTGTGATATTGTAATTCTTGTTCTTTGTTGATATGAACCTGCAACCAGTCAAAATCTATTGAGCAGTCTGTACTGTTAATAAATGGAAAGCACAATGTTCAGGGCCATACAATTTGTCCATTGTACAGTATACAGCCTACAATGCACTGTACTACAGTATACAATGCTAAAAGGGACAAAAATCAAAGGAGTAAACATGTGGCTGGGTCAGGCCAGAGCACTTTGTCGACATCACAAGCAATATTGTCCCTCCTGAGGCAACGGGGGAAGAAGCCTCTTGTGTGCCGAATCCAGCCCTGACATGATTCCTCACCTATATCACCACAGGCTAAATCCATGGCTTGCAGCAGATTTACTCTGGTGTAGGGTTGTCTATCATACACTTTCCATCTCCAAGAGGAGAAAAACTCCTCAATCGGATTCAGGAAAGGTGAGTATGGAGGGAGGTACAAGTTCATAAACTGCCCATTGATGTTAAACCATTCCCTTACCTGAGCAGCTCGGTGGAAAGTGCCATTGTCCCACACTATCACATAGGTGGGAATGGGATTCTCATTTAGCTCTTGACCCTGCTGCTCTTGAACCTGCTGCTCAAATAAAATATCTCTTAGATTGGCAATAAATCTTAGAAGGTGCTGGGTGTTATATGGCCAGAGTGTAACACGGTGATGTAGAACACCATGGTTGCTGATAGCAGCACAGATTGTGACATTGCCACCTCGTTGACCAGGGACTTCAACAATGACCCGCTGTCCAATCATGTTTCGGCCTCTCCTTCTCCTCTTTGTAAGATTGAAGCCTGCTTCATTGACAAAGATGAACTCAGGAGGTCTGTCCAAGGATTCCAAGTCAAATATTGTCTGTGTAGAAATACAATATACTGTATGTAGGATTTTGTAAGTCGTACAGAGACAGTGCTATACTGTAGAGTACAATTAGGCTTCTGATTCACATACATTGTATGTACTGAAGAGTAATGTCATTCACATAGTATGTGTTAGTACTGTAGACAATCTGGATTACAGTAAATGTTTCTGAATGTACACTTACTTGCACATACTGAGCTCGCAGTTCTTTCACCCTTGGTGAATTGCGCTCAAAAGGTACTCTGTATTCTTGTTTCATTCGCATCCTGTTACGATGGAGGACACGGTCAATGGAAATGCTCACACTGTCTATTCCCTGGAAGTGTGTGTTGTCTTGTACTGGAACTTCCTGGACAAAATGTTTCACTGTAATAGTGAAGGTTTAACTTAGCAGTAGAAACCTAAACAGTATATTTGACCTTTCAGCTTCCCTATCAAATCTATAATGTTAAGCAGACAACTGAAGAAAATGAAAAACAATGACAAATGGTTTGATGAAGAATGCAAAACCCTAAGAAAGAAATTGAGAAACCTATCCAACCAAAAACAGAGACCCAGAAAACCTGAGTCTTCACCTTCACTATGGTGAATCACTAAAACGATACAGAAATAAGAAGAATCCATAGAATCAAACCACTTCTGGGAACATTGGATTACTCTAAACAAACAACAACACGATATCCAAACAGAGATGTATGGATAAACCACTTCTCCAATCGTTTTGGCTCTGTAACAAAGATCAGCAACAACATATACATGATCAAATATACATCTTAGAATCAACTATTACAGACTGCCAGAACCCACTGGATTCCTCAATTACATTGAATGAACTACAGGACATAATACAAACCCTGAAGAACAATCCCCTAAGGAAGCTGGCCCTGGAGCTCGGTTCACAAACTTGACACATTGGAAAGAATTTGCCAAAAAACTGAGCAAACTAGAATGATATTTGGATCTAAACAGAGAGTACACAGTGAAATGTCGCCGTAGGCAGACCTGGCTCTCAAGAGAAGACGGGCTATGTGCACACTGACCAGAACATGAGGTGGAAACTGAACTGCACTAAATGTATGACCACATTAGAGACACATACAGTACCTCCCTCAGATTACACAGACTCACAATTCATTTTAAAACAAATCCAATTTTGATTAACTCCCTATTGGGTGAAATACCACAGCACCAAGATTCTGACCTGTTGCCACAAGAAAAGGGCAACCAGTGAAGAACAAACATTATTGCAAATACAACCCATTTATGCTTATTTATTTTCCCTTTTGCACATCATTACAACACTGTATGTGACATTTGAAATGTCTTTATTCTTTTGGAACATCTGTGAGTGTAATGTTTCAGGGACATTTTTGTTCATTATCTACTTCACTTGCTTGGCAAAGTTAACATATGTTTCCTACGCCAATAAAGCCCTTACATAGAGAGAGAGAAATCGCAGGCTAATTTTCTACCGTGTTGAGGATGTGTTCAGTCCTTGAGTTGATTAGTGATCTGTTTTGGGGAAAACATTTTAAATAATGATTGACGGCAAGTATGAACTGTAAGGTTTATGTAAATGACACTACTCTTGGGAAAGGGATGTAGCAATGAAAAGCTTAACATGGAGAAAATCCCCTGTTGCACACTGTATTAAAACCCCCTATAGTCGATGTCCACGCCCCTTAATCAGCATAGTAAAAACATCCCGATAACAATCCGTCAGTTTAAGCTAAAGATACGTTTTTTGCATTGGGACTGTTTTTTTTGCGTCTGTCTGTCTGTCTGTCCGTCCGTCCGTCCGTCCGTCCGTCCGTCCGTCCGTCCGTCCGTCCGTCCGTCCGTCCAAGATCGTAGTGTTCCTGCTGTTGAACCTGTATTTCTACGATCATGTGCTTCATACAATCTTCAGGAGCACCACGGTGATGCACTAGAGTCAGACGGTCAATAAGAAACTGGCCAAGGTGATGCACTAGAGTCAGACGGTCAATAAGAAACTGGCCATGGTGATGCACTAGAGTCAGACGGTCAATAAGAAACTGGCCAAGGTGATGCACTAGAGTCAGACGGTCAATAAGAAACTGGCCAAGGTGATGCACTAGAGTCAGACGGTCAATAAGAAACTGGCCATGGTGATGCACTAGAGTCAGACGGTCAATAAGAAACTGGCCATGGTGATGCACTAGAGTCAGACGGTCAATAAGAAACTGGCCAAGGTGATGCACTAGAGTCAGACTGTCAATAAGAAACTGGCCAAGGTGATGCACTAGAGTCAGACGGTCAATAAGAAACTGGCCAAGGTGATGCACTAGAGTCAGACGGTCAATAAGAAACTGGCCAAGGTGATGCACTAGAGTCAGACTGTCAATAAGAAACTGGCCAAGGTGATGCACTAGAGTCAGACAGTCAATGAGAAACTGGCCATGGTGATGCACTAGAGTCAGACTGTCAATAAGAAACTGGCCATGGTGATGCACTAGAGTCAGACAGTCAATAAGAAACTGGCGATGGTGATGCACTAGAGTCAGACTGTCAATAAGAAACTGGCCATGGTGATGCACTAGATTCAGGCAGTCAATGAGAAACTGGCCATGGTGATGCACTAGAGTCAGACAGTCAATAAGAAACTGGCCAAGGTGATGCACTAGAGTCAGACTGTCGATAAGAAACTGGCCATGGTGATGCACTAGAGTCAGACGGTCAATAAGAAACTGGCGATGGTGATGCACTAGAGTCAGACTGTCAATAAGAAACTGGCCATGGTGATGCACTAGAGTCAGACGGTCAATAAGAAACTGGCCATGGTGATGCACTAGAGTCAGACAGTCAATGAGAAACTGGCCATGGTGATGCACTAGAGTCAGACAGTCAATAAGAAACTGGCCATGGTGATGCACTAGAGTCAGATGGTCAATAAGACACTGGCCAAGGTGTTTAGTGTCATATCTCTAATTACACTACTGGCACATCTTCTGGTGAGTGACTGGTAACTATCTAGTCTCTTGTCTTCTCCTTGACCTGATAACTGTCTAGTCTCTTGTCTTCTCCTTGACCTGATAACTACCTAGTCTCTTGTCTTCTCCTTGACCTGATAACTATCTAGTCTCTTGTCTTCTCCTTGACCCAGTCATGTTTTTTGGGGGGGAGATTTTATTACGTGCACTATGTGCTGCATTG
>NW_024607955.1:0-43043 GCF_018296145.1 Oncorhynchus tshawytscha
CTAAATGGGCTATATAGTGCAACGCTTGGACTATAAAATATGTAAGAATAGTTTAATCGTAAAAAGTTGTGATTGTTTTTCCGAGTATTGATTTTTGGTTAGGTAACGCCTGGGAATTCGAACTAGAAGTTAAAGTATCAAAAAAAAAAAAAAAAAAAAAAAAAAAAATCTCTTTTCTCTGTTTTTCTTTACGGGGAAAAATAATGTATTATCTTAAAGGGACAGTGCACGTCAATCACAGTGGTTTGAGTGTATGACAGTGGAAAAAATATTGTGGGACGACAAATTGAAGATAGACTGAATAAGTTACATGAAACATCAAGAGATTTAAAACAAACGATGTGAAGGGATCATCAGAATTATTGGGTGTCGTTGTAGGAGTAAAAGTTTGGGTTAAGGGGATTTCCCTGTTCCCAGAGACAAGGTATTTTAAAGGTGTACACTCACTAATGCTAGTATGAGTTTTTAATTAGACAAGTGAATAACGTATTGGGAATAGAGTTGTAATTAAAATACTAAGTCAAAGACGAGACAGTTACTTAGAGCAAAATGGATTCTAAATGATAACAAAGAGACAATTACGATTTATGCCCATCGAAAGGTTTTTATAAAATTAGCGAATTTAGAGATGTTGGTTGGGGTGGCAAATTATAATTCAGGATTTGAACTGATGTGATAAATTAGGTTTGGTTAATCGAACAAGAATTATTTACAATTCATTTAAAGTCGCTACGAATGGGGCTGAGGTTGAGCACTTGATGATGTCGTCACTAGCGAGGCACTTTTGTCGCCAGGAACTGGGGATAACGGAGCAAATTGAATGGCTGTTAGTGTGGGTATCGAGGTTTCGAGTGACTTTTCAGAAGTTGATGTAAATTACAAAATACATTTTTAACAGTAATTTGAGAGTTGCCAGGATAGTCAGGAAAGATGTTAAAAACTATCAGCGGATACCTAGGTAGGCATCAAGGTGTGGCGTTTGTTTGGGTTGAACTATGTTAGGGAGAGAGAGACTGGATGTATGATTCGTAAAACATCGTGGTAATGGATTCCATGGTTGTGATTCCAGGGTTGATTGTTTACGTAACACCAGTGAATTTGAGCACTTTCAATTGTGTGGAGCCATGTTAGGGTATTTAAAGTTTGAAAAGCAACCTCTATAGAAAAATATAACTGCATATGTTTCGGGAAGTAAGCTAGGTTGAATTTGGTTATTCAAACTTTTCCCCTGATACGTAGACATGCGTGTTTAAGTAGGATTCTTCATTCCGGGACGGATGGAAGTTATCTAAAATAAGTCAATTAAAGGAGCCATGGGAGAAAGTGAATGCATATTTATTAAATATCGGGGATTAAATTACAGATTTCTTACACTGAGAAATGTATCGGGTTAATTGTATCTACGGGTAACACGTTCATTTGAGTAAACATATACATTGACGGTGTTTAAAACTTATGATTAATGATTTTAGTTAAAGGGGAATCATCATTAGGTTTAGTTTATAGTTCACTTTTGAGTTTCTGAATCGGAATTAGCATAGTGAATGCTAGTTAGGAGTGTTGTGTTTTTCTGGGAAAATGGATGTTTAAAGGGTCTCAATTTTAGATGTTTCCTGGGATTATAACCTGGGGGAGAGAGCAGCCATAAACGACCAAATTGAAAAAGGTCTGAAAATATATACACATAAAACAATTGTTAGAACTATTTGTTTTAGTGCAAAGGTATTTTAAAGAGGCACGCTCACATATGGAACCTTATGAGTTGTTATTTTATGGGTTTTAATTACACAGGTGACTATTTCTATTGTAAGGATAAAGGGTTCTTTATGTCTAATATGGTATGACCTTTTGACCTTATCGTGACTGTCTTCTGAGGTCTGATCAGCCTCAGGGGAGAGTCATTTGTATAATGGATGTGGTCATATTGAGTTACTAGTTTTAAGGTAAATTCATTAGAAATGAAGCAGTTTTGGTTGAGGGGTTAGAATTACTGGTTGAACCGCAAATGAGAAAGTGGTTCAGGATTCTGTTTTTACCACATTAGCTGTGAAGTTTTTGAAGCGGCTATTAGTGATTTGGTATTGTAACAGAGAGAAAGTCATATTTATCATTGAGAATAAATAGGGGAAGATAACATATTTTGAGCCAACGGGGCAGGGAAGAATTTGAGATGTTTTTGTTTGGTTTTAACCCCTGTGTACAGGAGTGCAAAAGACGGGTGACATTACCTTTGTAATGGGGGAGGGTGTCCGTATGGGGATTACATGATAACCAACTTGGGACAGTTCCGGGATTGGAGAAGAGGGTATCCTTATAGCATAGGGGATCCCACAAAGGTGGATAGGTTTTCCATGATATGGGGGAAACCTGGGAGCACTGTTGAACTCTGTAAAGGTGATGAAATCCTACTAACCATCAAAACTATTAAGCTCTCTGATGCAGGCACTTACACCCTCGGACTACAAAGGACCGGGACAGACACGATGGGTGTGTTTTCTATTAGGTACTGCCAAAACCAGAGGTTTTTGGCTTGCATCTTCCGGCGCCGACAGAGATGGCCGCCTCGCTTCGCGTTCCTAGGAAACTATGCAGTTTTTTGTTTTTTTACGTGTTATTTCTTACACTAGTACCCCAGGTCATCTTAGGTTTCATTACATACAGCCGAGAAGAACTACTGAATATAAGATCAGCGTCAACTCACCATCAGTACGACCAAGAATATGTTTTTCGCGATGCGGATCCTGTGTTCTGCCTTACAAACAGGACAACGGAGTGGATCCCATGCAGCGACCCGAAAATACGACTCAGAAAAAGAGGGAAACGAAGCGGTCTTCTGGTCAGACTCCGGAGACGGGCACATCGTGCACCTCTCCCTAGCATTCTTCTCGCCAATGTCCAGTCTCTTGACAACAAGGTTGATGAAATCCGAGCAAGGGTAGCATTCCAGAGGGACATCAGAGACTGTAACGTTCTCTGCTTCACGGAAACATGGCTCACTGGAGAGACGCAATCCGAAGCGGTGCAGCCAGCGGGTTTCTCCACGCATCGCGCCGACAGAAACAAACATCTTTCTGGTAAGAAGAGGGGCGGGGGCGTATGCCTTATGACTAACGTGACATGGTGTGATGAAAGAAACATACAGGAACTCAAATCCTTCTGTTCACCTGATTTAGAATTCCTCACAATCAAATGTAGACCGCATTATCTACCAAGAGAATTCTCTTCGATTATAATCACAGCCGTATATATCCCCCCCAAGCAGACACATCGATGGCTCTGAACGAACTTTATTTAACTCTCTGCAAACTGGAAACGATTTATCCGGAGGCTGCATTCATTGTAGCTGGGGATTTTAACAAGGCTAATCTGAAAACAAGACTCCCTAAATTTTATCAGCATATCGATTGCGCAACCAGGGGTGGAAAGACCTTGGATCATTGTTACTCTAACTTCCGCGACGCATATAAGGCCCTGCCCCGCCCCCCTTTCGGAAAAGCTGACCACGACTCCATTTTGTTGATCCCTGCCTACAGACAGAAACTAAAACAAGAAGCTCCCACGCTGAGGTCTGTCCAACGCTGGTCCGACCAATCTGATTCCACACTCCAAGACTGCTTCCATCACGTGGACTGGGAGATGTTTCGTATTGCGTCAGACAACAACATTGACGAATACGCTGATTCGGTGTGCGAGTTCATTAGAACGTGCGTTGAAGATGTCGTTCCCATAGCAACGATTAAAACATTCCCTAACCAGAAACCTTGGATTGATGGCAGCATTCGTGTGAAACTGAAGGCACGAACCACTGCTTTTAATCAGGGCAAGGTGTCTGGTAACATGACTGAATACAAACAGTGCAGCTATTCCCTCCGCAAGGCTATCAAACAAGCTAAGCGCCAGTACAGAGACAAAGTAGAATCTCAATTCAACGGCTCAGACACAAGAGGCATGTGGCAGGGTCTACAGTCAATCACGGACTACAGGAAGAAACCCAGCCCAGTCACGGACCAGGATGTCTTGCTCCCAGGCAGACTAAATAACTTTTTGCCCGCTTTGAGGACAATACAGTGCCACTGACACGGCCTGCAACGAAAACATGCGGTCTCTCCTTCACTGCAGCCGAAGTGAGTAAGACATTTAAACGTGTTAACCCTCGCAAGGCTGCAGGCCCAGACGGCATCCCCAGCCGCGCCCTCAGAGCATGCGCAGACCAGCTGGCCGGTGTGTTTACGGACATATTCAAACAATCCCTATACCAGTCTGCTGTTCCCACATGCTTCAAGAGGGCCACCATTGTTCCTGTTCCCAAGAAAGCTAAGGTAACTGAGCTAAACGACTACCGCCCGTAGCACTCACATCCGTCATCATGAAGTGCTTTGAGAGACTAGTCAAGGACCATATCACCTCCACCCTACCTGACACCCTAGACCCACTCCAATTTGCTTACCGCCCAAATAGGTCCACAGACGATGCAATCTCAACCACACTGCACACTGCCCTAACCCATCTGGACAAGAGGAATACCTATGTGAGAATGCTGTTCATCGACTACAGCTCGGCATTCAACACCATAGTACCCTCCAAGCTCGTCATCAAGCTCGAGACCCTGGGTCTCGACCCCGCCCTGTGCAACTGGGTTCTGGACTTCCTGACGGGCCGCCCCCAGGTGGTGAGGGTAGGCAACAACATCTCCTCCCCGCTGATCCTCAACACTGGGGCCCCACAAGGGTGCGTTCTGAGCCCTCTCCTGTACTCCCTGTTCACCCACGACTGCGTGGCCATGCACGCCTCCAACTCAATCATCAAGTTTGCGGACGACACAACAGTGGTAGGCTTGATTACCAACAACGACGAGACGGCCTACAGGGAGGAGGTGAGGGCCCTCGGAGTGTGGTGTCAGGAAAATAACCTCACACTCAACGTCAACAAAACTAAGGAGATGATTGTGGACTTCAGGAAACAGCAGAGGGAACACCCCCATCCACATCGATGGAACAGTAGTGGAGAGGGTAGCAAGTTTTAAGTTCCTCGGCATACACATCACAGACAAACTGAATTGGTCCACTCACACAGACAGCATCGTGAGGAAGGCGCAGCAGCGCCTCTTCAACCTCAGGAGGCTGAAGAAATTCGGCTTGTCACCAAAAGCACTCACAAACTTCTACAGATGCACAATCGAGAGCATCCTGGCGGGCTGTATCACCGCCTGGTATGGCAACTGCACCGCCCTCAACCGTAAGGCTCTCCAGAGGGTAGTGAGGTCTGCACAACGCATCACCGGGGGCAAACTACCTGCCCTCCAGGACACCTACACCACCCGATGCTACAGGAAGGCCATAAAGATCATCAAGGACATCAACCACCCGAGCCACTGCCTGTTCACCCCGCTGTCATCCAGAAGGCGAGGTCAGTACAGGTGCATCAAAGCTGGGACCGAGAGACTGAAAAACAGCTTCTATCTCAAGGCCATCAGACTGTTAAACAGCCACCACTAACATTGAGTGGCTACTGCCAACACACTGTCAATGACACTGACTCTATTCCAGCCACTTTAATAATGGGAATTGATGGGAAATGATGTAAATATATCACTAGCCACTTTAAACAATGCTACCTTATATAATGTTACTTACCCTACATTATTCATCTCATATGCATACGTAGATACTGTACTCTATATCATCGACTGCATCCTTATGTAATACATGTATCACTAGCCACTTTAACTATGCCACTTGGTTTACATACTCATCTCATATGTATATACTGTACTCGATATCATTTACCGTATCTTGCCTATGCTGCTCTGTACCATCACTCATTCATATATCCTTATGTACATATTCTTTATCCCCTTACACTGTGTATAAGACAGTATTTTTTTTTTTGGAATTGTTAGTTAGATTACTTGTTCGTTATTACTGCATTGTCGGAACTAGAAGCACAAGCATTTCGCTACACTCGCATTACACTCATTACACACATTACACATTACACTCGCAGGTGATCTCCAAGGTGGCATAGCAGTTCAGACGTCTTTTGTCCTCGTCTTGTCGTGTCCTGTATATATATATATTTACAACTTTTTTTCACATACATTTCATTTTTATTTTCCATCAACTCATCTTCAAAACACTCTCCTGCAACCCGCCTCACCAATTTATATTTATAAAAAAGTATTATTTACCTCAAATCTGTAATCCTCCAAGAAGCTAGCCTGAAACTAGCCAGAAGCTAATCCAGAAGCTAGTTAGCTCCTTTACTGGCAAATCGTTAGTATTCAGCTAACCACGGTTTGTGGTCATCAGCTATCCTTTAGCTCGAAAATCTATCGCCAGTTCTGTACGGCGCAGCGCGGCTCGGAACGGAACGGAACATACCGGACCAATTTCTCTCCATGTCCCTGGATTTCGACTGCTCTCTGGACATTCATACCCGGATCTCACAGCTAGCTAGCTGCTATCCGTGTGACTATCGGCCTTCGTCGATTCCGGAGCAAACATCAATTATTCCGGAGCTAGCCAGCTCCGTCAATCACTCCTGAGTTCCATCAATCACTCCTGGGCTGCAGTCACCTATCCGGACCCGTTCTACTGCCTACGCGGAGCCCCACCGGGCCTTCATAACTGGACTGCCGACGTTATCTACCCGAAGGAGATCCGGCTGGCTCCTCCGTCGCGACGTTACCTGAACGCCCATCTGCGGCCTGCTAACCGTTAGCTATCTTACCGGCTGCTATCTGAATAGACAATCGGACAATTTATTTATTTTTATTATTATTATGTTTTCTTCTTGGGCATCTATAACTATATCTATTGTTTTTATTTTTGTTGTTGTGTGATTTGGATTAATCCCCTCTACCACACGGAACCCCACTAATCTACTGACAGAACGCAAAAGGTGGCTAACAACAGACCTCCATCCTATGCTAGCTTGCTACCGATGGCCTGGCTAGCTGTCTAAATCACCAACCAACCTCTCCACTCACCGGACCCTTTTGATCACTCGACTAAGCATGCCTCTCCTTAATGTCAATATGTCTTGTCCATTGCTGTTCTGGTTAGTGTTTATTGGCTTATTTCACTGTAGAGCCTCTAGTCCTGCTCACTATACCTTATCCAACCTATTAGTTCCACCACCCACACATGCAATGACATCTCCTGGTTTCAATGATGTTTCTAGAGACAATATCTCTCTCTTCATCACTCAATACCTAGGTTTACCTCCACTGTATTCACATCCTACCATACATTTGTCTGTACATTATACCTTGATGCTATTTTATCGCCCCCAGAAACCTCCTTTTACTCTATGTTCCAGACGTTCTAGACGACCAATTCTCATAGCTTTTAGCCGTACCCTTATTCTACTCCTCCTATGTTCCTCTGGCGATGTAGAGGTGAATCCAGGCCCTGCAGTGCCTAGCTCCACTCCTATTCCCCAGGCGCTCTCTTTTGATGACTTCTGTGACCGTAATAGCCTTGGTTTCATGCATGTTAACATTAGAAGCCTCCTCCCTAAGTTTGTTCTATTCACTGCTTTAGCATACTCAGCCAACCCGGATGTTCTAGCTGTGTCTGAATCCTGGGTTAGGAAGACCACCAAAAATTCAGAAATTTTAATTCCAAACTACAACATTTTCAGACAAGATAGAACTGCCAAAGGGGGCGGTGTTGCAATCTACTGCAAAGATAGCCTGCAGAGTTCTGTCCTACTATCCAGGTCTGTACCCAAACAATTTGAACTTCTACTTTTAAAAATCCACCTCTCTAAAAACAAGTCTCTCACCGTTGCCACCTGCTATAGACCACCCTCTGCCCCCAGCTGTGCTCTGGACACCATATGTGAACTGATTGCCCCCCATCTATCTTCAGAGTTCGTGCTGCTAGGTGACCTAAACTGGAACATGCTTAACACCCCAGCCATCCTACAATCTAAACTTGATGCCCTCAATCTCACACAAATTATCAATGAACCTACCAGGTACCTCCCCAAAGCCTTAAACACGGGCACCCTCATAGATATCATCCTAACCAACTTCCCCTCTAAATACACCTCTGCTGTCTTCAACCAAGATCTCAGCGATCACTGCCTCATTGCCTGCATCCGTAATGGGTCAGCGGTCAAACGACCTCCACTCATCACTGTAAAACGCTCCCTGAAACACTTCTGCGAGCAGGCCTTTCTAATCGACCTGGCCGGGGTATCCTGGAAGGATATTGATCTCATCCCGTCAGTAGAGGATGCCTGGATATTTTTTTAAAATGCCTTCCTAACCATCTTAAATAAACATGCCCCATTCAAGAAATTTAGAACCAGGAACAGATATAGCCCTTGGTTCTCCCCAGACCTGACTGCCCTTAACCAACACAAAAACATCCTATGGCGTTCTGCATTAGCATCGAACAGCCCCGTGATATGCAGCTGTTCAGGGAAGCTAGAAACCATTATACACAGGCAGTTAGAAAAGCCAAGGCTAGCTTTTTCAAGCAGAAATTTGCTTCCTGCAACACTAACTCAAAAAGTTCTGGGACACTGTAAAGTCCATGGAGAATAAGAACACCTCCTCCCAGCTGCCCACTGCACTGAAGATAGGAAACACTGTCACCAATGATAAATCCACCATAATTGAGAATTTCAATAAGCATTTTTCTACGGCTGGCCATGCTTTCCACCTGGCTACTCCTACCCCGGACAACAGCACTGCACCCCCAACAGCAACTCGCCCAAGCCTTCCCCATTTCTCCTTCTCCCAAATCCATTCAGCTGATGTTCTGAAAGAGCTGCAAAATCTGGACCCCTACAAATCAGCCGGGCTAGACAATCTGGACCCTTTCTTTCTAAAATTATCTGCCGAAATTGTTGCCACCCCTATTAGTAGCCTGTTCAACCTCTCTTTCGTGTCGTCTGAGATTCCCAAAGATTGGAAAGCAGCTGCGGTCATCCCCCTCTTCAAAGGGGGGGACACTCTTGACCCAAACTGCTACAGACCTATATCTATCCTACCGTGCCTTTCTAAGGTCTTCGAAAGCCAAGTCAACAAACAGATTACCGACCATTTCGAATCTCACCATACCTTCTCTGCTATGCAATCTGGTTTCAGAGCTGGTCATGGGTGCACCTCAGCCACGCTCAAGGTCCTAAACGATATCTTAACCGCCATCGATAAGAAACATTACTGTGCAGCCGTATTCATTGATCTGGCCAAGGCTTTCGACTCTGTCAATCACCACATCCTCATCGGCAGACTCGACAGCCTTGGTTTCTCAAATAATTGCAGACCAGCCTGGTTCACCAACTACTTCTCTGATAGAGTTCAGTGTGTCAAACCAGGGCTGTCCGGACCTCTGGCAGTCTCTATGGGGGTGACAGGGTTCCATTCAAGACCGAATGTCTTCTCTTATACATCAACCAGCTAGATCTACTGTCTCTGGTGAATTGATCCACAGACAAGCAGATCGACACCATTCTGTTATATTATGCCCCTTTGGACCAGATAGATCTACTGTATCTCCAGGCAAGCTTCAATATATTATGGCAGACCAGATAGCTCTTAAATACAAGTAAAACTAAATGCATGCTCTTCAACTGGATCGCTACCTGCTCTACCATATTATGACAGACATCAGCTAGATCTACTGTCTTGACTTATATTATGACAGACCACAAATACTTAGGTGTCTGGTTATGACTGTAAACTCTCTTACAGACCCTATCAAACATGACAACCAGTTAGATCTACTGTCTTACTATATTATGACAGACCCTTCATCTACTGTCTCAAACATATTATAACAGACCATCCTAAGTCTACGTCTCTTCTACATTTGACAGACCAGCCTCCAGATCTACTGTCTCTATTCTATTATCACAGACCAGTCTAGATCTACTGTGCAATTGTATTATGACAGACCAGCTAGATCCACTGTCTCTATTATATTGTCACAGACCTGCTAGATATACTGTCTAAACCCACTGACAGACCATCTACTGTAACGGTTTTCTAGTGGTGATGAAGGAGAGACCAAACTGCAGCGTGTCGATTGCGATCCATATTTATTAAACAAAACGTAAACACGACTAAACACTAAACACTACAAAACAATAAACGTAATGAAAACCGAAAACAGCCTATCTAGTGCAAACTAACAGAGAGTACAAGTAAGACACTAAGGACAATCACCCACGACAAACTCAAAGAATATGGCTGCCTAAATATGGTTCCCAATCAGAGACAACGATAAGCACCTGCCTCTGATTGAGAACCACTCCAGACAGCCATAGACCTTGCTAGACAACCCACTAAGCTACAATCCCAATACCACCACCAAAACCCCAAGACAAACACACCACAATTACAAAAACCCCATGCCACACCCTGGCCTGACCAAATACATAAAGATAAACACAAAATACTTTGACCAGGGCGTGACAGAACCCCCTAAGGTGCGGACTCCCGAACGCACCTCAAAACAATAGGGAGGGTCCGGGTGGGCGTCTGTCCATGGTGGCGGCTCCGGCGCGGGGACGTGGACCCCACTCCTTTAATGTCTTAGTCCCCTCTCCCTTCGTCCCTGGATAGTCCACCCTCGCCGCCGACCATGGCCTAGTAGTCCCCACCCAGAACCCCACTGGACTGAGGAGCAGATCGGGACTGAAGGACAGCTCGGGACCGAGGCAGCTCGGGACTGAGGGGAATATTCGGGAGTGACAGAAAGCTCAGGAGTGAGAGAAAGCTCAGGAGTGAGAGGAAGCTCAGGAGTGAGAGGAAGCTCAGGAGTGAGAGGAAGCTCAGGAGTGAGAGGAAGCTCAGGAGTGAGAGGAAGCTCAGGAGTGAGAGGAAGCTCAGGAGTGAGAGGAAGCTCAGGAGTGAGAGGAAGCTCAGGAGTGAGAGGAAGCTCAGGAGTGAGAGGAAGCTCAGGCAGGTAGATAGATCTACCAGCTCCTGGCTGGCTGGTGGTTTCAGCAGATCCTGGCTGACTGGCAGATCCTGGCTGACTGGCAGATCCTGGCTGTCTCTATTATATTATGGCTGACTGGCAGATCTGGAAGAGTCTGGTTGACTGGCAGATCTGGAAGAGTCTGGTTGACTGGCAGATCTGGAAGAGTCTGGTTGACTGGCAGATCTGGAAGAGTCTGGTTGACTGGCAGATCTGGCGGCGCTGGGCAGACTGGCGGCGCTGGGCAGACTGGCGGCGCTGGGCAGACTGGCGATGCTGGGCAGACTGGCGGCGCTGGGCAGACTGGCGGCGCTGGGCATACTGGCGGTGCTGGGCAGACTGACGACGCTGGGCAGACTGACGACGCTGGGCAGACTGACGACGCTGGGCAGACTACGTGCTGGGCAGACTGGCGATGCTGGGCAGACTGATTATATTATGCTGGGCAGACTGGCGGCGCTGGGCAGACTGGCGACGCTGGGCAGACTGGCGATGCTGGGCAGACTGGCGCTGGGCAGACTGGCGACGCTGGGCAGACTGGCGATGCTGGGCAGACTGACGGCGCTGGGCAGACTGGCGACGCTGGGCAGACTGGGGGGCACTGGCGGCGCTGGGCAGACTGGCGGCACTAGCTGCTCCATATAGGCTGACAGCTCTGGCGGCTTCTTACAGACTGACCGCTCTGGCGGCTCCGTGCTGACTGGCAGCTCCTTGCAGACTGGCAGCTACAGACCATGCAGACTGACAGCTCCGTGCAGACTGACAGCTCCATGCAGACTGGCAGCTCCATGCAGAGCTCCATGCAGACTGGCAGCTCCATGCAGCTGGCTGCTCCATGCAGACTGGCTGCTCCATGCAGACTGACAGCTCTGGCTGCTTCATGCAGACTGACATCTCTGGCTGCTCCATGTAGACTGGCTGCTTCATGCAGACTGGCAGCTCGGGCTGCTTCATGTAGACTGACAGCTCTGGCTGCTCCATGCGGACTGACAGCTCTGGCTGCTCCATGTAGACTGACTGCTTCATGCAGACTGGCAGCTCGGGCTGCTTCATGTAGACTGACAGCTCTGGCTGCTCCATGCAGACTGACAGCTCTGACTGTTCCATGCAGACTGACAGCTCTGGCTGCTTCATGCAGACTGGCAGCTCTGGCTGCTCCATGTAGACTGGCTGCTTCATGCAGACTGGCAGCTCGGGCTGCTTCATGTAGACTGACAGCTCTGGCTGCTCCTTGCAGACTGGCAGCTCCATGCAGACTGGCAGCTCTGGCTGCTCCATGCAGACTGACAGCTCTGGCTGCTTCATGCAGACTGGCAGCTCTGGCTGCTCCATGCAGACTGGCAGCTCTGGCTGCTCCATGCAGACTGACAGCTCTGGCTGCTCCATGCAGACTGGCTGCTTCATGCAGACTGGCAGCTCTGGCTGCTCCATGCAGACTGACAGCTCTGGCTGCTCCATGCAGACTGACAGCTCTGGCTGCTCCTTGCAGACTGGCAGCTCTGGCTGCTCCATGCAGACTGACAGCTCTGGCTGCTCCATGCAGACTGACATCTCTGGCTGCTCCATGCAGACTGACATCTCTGGCTGCTCCATGCAGACTGACAGCTCTGGCTGCTCCATGCAGACTGACAGCTCTGGCTGCTCTATGCGGACTGGCAGCTCTGGCTGCTCCATGCAGGCTGGCAGCTCTGGCTGCTCCATGAACAGGCTGGCAGCTCTGGCAGCTCCATGCAGGCTGGCAGCTCTGGCTGCGCTAAACAGGCGGGAGGCTCCGGCAGCGCTAGAGGAGAAAGGCTCTGGCTGCGCTAAACAGGCGGGAGGCTCCGGCAGCGCTGTAGAGGAGAAAGGCTCTGGCTGCGCTAAACAGGCGGGAGACTCCAGCAGCGCAGGAGAGGAGAAAAGCGCTGGCTGCGCTGAACAGGCAAGGCACACTGAAGGCCTGGTGCATGGTGCTGGAACTGGTGGTACTGGATCGAGGATTACGCACAGGAAGCCTGGAGCGGGGAGCTGCTACCGGAGGACTGGAGTGTGGAGGTAGCACAGGATGGGCTAGACCGTGAAGGCGTACTGGAGATCTTGAGAGCAGTGTTGGCACAGGATGTGCAAGGCTAGGGATGTGCACAGGAGGCCTGGTGCGTGAGGCTGGCACCAACTTCACCAGCCGACTAACACGCACCTCAGGACGAGTATGGAGCGCTAACCCAGGTGCCATCAAATCCCCAACACGTTCCGTCGGGCGAATTCCATGCAAAAAGCACCAACACAGCAACTCCCTCATTTCTCTCTCCTCCAATTTCCCCATTAACTCCTTCACAGTCTCTGGTTCTGGTCTCCTCCTTGGCTCCTCACGATAAACAGGGAGAGTTGGCTCAGGTCTGACTCCTGACTCTGCCACACTCTCCCTGAGCCCCCAAGAAATTTTGGGGCTGATTCTCAGGCTTCCATCCGCTACGCCGTGCTGCCTCCTCATATCTGCGCCTCTCAGCTTTCGCCGCCTCCAGTTCTTCCTTGGGGCGGCGATATTCTCCAGGCTGAGCCCAGGGTCCTTTACCGTCCAGTTCTTCCTCCCATGTCCATTTCTCCAGGTGGTGCAGCCTCTCCCACTGCAGCTGCTGCTGCTCCTGCTGCTGCTGCCTCTGTTGCCTCTCCTGTGGTTCCTGCCTGTTAACACGCTGCTTGGTCCGTTGGTGGTGGGTGATTCTGTAACGGTTTTCTAGTGGTGATGAAGGAGAGTCGGACCAAACTGCAGCGTGTCGATTGCGATCCATATTTATTAAACAAAACGTAAACACGACTAAACACTAAACACTACAAAACAATAAACGTAATGAAAACCAGAAAACAGCCTATCTAGTGCAAACTAACAGAGAGTACAAGTAAGACACTAAGGACAATCATTACGACAAACTCAAAGAATATGGCTGCCTAAATATGGTTCCCAATCAGAGACAACGATAAGCACCTGCCTCTGATTGAGAACCACTCCAGACAACCATAGACCTTTACAAAAACCCCATGCCACACCCTGGCCTGACCAAATGACAGAAAGATAAACACAAAATATTTGACAGACCAGCTAGATCTACTGACTCTATTATATTATGACAGACCAGCTAGATCTACTGTCTCTACTATATTATGACAGACCAGCTAAATCTGCTGCCTCTATTATATTATGACAGACCAGCTAGATCTACTGACTCTACTATATTATGACAGACCAGCTAAATCTACTGTCTCTATTATATTATGACAGACCTGCTAGATCTACTGTCTCTATTATATCATGACAGACCAGCTAGATCTACTGACTCTATTATATTATGACAGACCAGCTAGATCTACAGTCTCTACTATATTATGACAGACCAGCTAAATCTACTGCCTCTATTATATTATGACAGACCAGCTAGATCTACTGACTCTACTATATTATGACAGACCAGCTAAATCTACTGTCTCTATTATATTATGACAGACCTGCTAGATCTACTGTCTCTATTATATCATGACAGACCAGCTAGATCTACTGTCTCTACTATATTATGACAGACCAGCTAGATCTACTGTTTCCATTATATTATGACAGACCAGCTAAATCTACTGTCTCTTCTACATTATGACAGACCAGCTAGATATACTGTCTCTATTATATTATCACAGACCAGCAAGACCTAATGTCCCTATTATATTATGACAGACCAGCTATATCTACTGCCTCTATTATATTATGACAGACATAGCTAGATCTACTGTCTCTTCTACATTATGACAGACCAGCTAGATCTACTGTCTCTATTATATTATCACAGACAAGCTAGATCTACTGTATCTATTATATTATGACAGACCAGATAGATCTACTGTCCCTATTATATTATGACAGACCAGCTAGATCTACTGTCTTTATTATATTATGACAGACCAACTAGATCTACTGTATCTATTATATTATGACAGACCAGCTAGATCTACTGACTCTATTATATTATGACAGACCAGCTAGATCTACTGTCTCTACTATATTATGACAGACCAGCTAGATCTACTGTTTCCATTATATTATGACAGACCAGCTAAATCTACTGTCTCTTCTACAGTATGACAGACCAGCTAGATCTACTGTCTCTATTATATTATCAAAGACCAGCTAGATCTACTGTATCTATTATATTATGACAGACCAGCTAGATCTACTGTTTCTAATACATTATGACAGACCAGCTAGATCTACTGTCTCTACTATATTATGACAGACCAGCTAGATCTACTGTCTCTATTATATTATGACAGACCAGCTAGATCTACTGTCTCTATTATATCATGACAGACCAGCGAGATCTACTGACTCTATTATATCATGACAGACCAGGTAGATCTACTGTCTCTATTATATTATGACAGACCAGCTATATCTACTGTTTTATTATATTATGACAGACCAGCTAGATCAACTGTATCTATTATATTATGACAGACCAGCTAGATCTACTGACTCTATTATATTATGACAGACCAGCTAGATCTACTGTCTCTACTATATTATGACAGACCAGCTAGATCTACTGTTTCCATTATATTATGACAGACCAGCTAAATCTACTGTCTCTTCTACAGTATGACAGACCAGCTAAATCTACTGTCTCTATTATATTATGACAGACCAGCTAGATCTACTGTCTCTATTATATTATGACAGACCAGCTAGATCTACTGTCTCTATTATATTATGACAGACCAGCTAGATCTACTGTCTCTATTATATTATGACAGACCAGCTAGATCTACTGTTCTCCATTATATTATGACAGACCAGCTAAATCTACTGTCTCTTCTACAGTATGACAGACCAGCTAGATCTACTGTCTCTATTATATTATCAAAGACCAGCTAGATCTACTGTATCTATTATATTATGACAGACCAGCTAGATCTACTGTTTCTAATACATTATGACAGACCAGCTAGATCTACTGTCTCTACTATATTATGACAGACCAGCAAGACCTAATGTCCCTATTATATTATGACAGACCAGATAGATCTACTGTATCTATTATATTATGACAGACCAGATAGATCTACTGTATCTATTATATTATGACAGACCAGATAGATCTACTGTCCCTATTATATTATGACAGACCAGCTAGATCTACTGTCTTTATTATATTATGACAGACCAGCTAGATCTACTGTATCTATTATATTATGACAGACCAGCTAGATCTACTGACTCTATTATATTATGACAGACCAGCTAGATCTACTGTCTCTACTATATTATGACAGACCAGCTAGATCTACTGTTTCCATTATATTATGACAGACCAGCTAAATCTACTGTCTCTTCTACAGTATGACAGACCAGCTAGATCTACTGTCTCTATTATATTATGACAGACCAGCTAGATCTACTGTATCTATTATATTATGACAGACCAGCTAGATCTACTGTCTCTATTATATTATGACAGACCAGCTAGATCAACTGTTCTACTATATTATGACAGACCAGCTAGACCTAATGTCCCTATTATATTATGACAGACCTGTTAGATCTACTGTATGTATTATATTATGACAGACCAGCTAGATCTACCGTCTCTATTATATTATGACAGACCAGCTAGATCTACTGACTCTATTATATTATGACAGACCAGCTAGATCTACTGTCTCTACTAAATTATGACAGACCAGCTAGATCTACTGTTTCTATTATATTATGACAGACCAGCTAAATCTACTGTCTCTTCTATAGTATGACAGACCAGCTAGATCTACTGTCTCTATTATATTATCACAGACCAGCTAGATCTACTGTCTCTATTATATTATGACAGACCAGCTAGATCTACTGTTTCTATTATATTATGACAGACCAGCTAGATCTACTGTCTCTACTATATTATGACAGACCAGCAAGATCTACTGTCTCTATTATATTATGACAGACCAGCTAGATCTACTGTCTCTATTATATTATGACAGACCAGACTAGATCAGCTACATCTACTGTCTCTACTATATTATGACAGACCAGCTAGATTTACTGTATCTATTATATTATGACAGACCAGCTAGATCTACTGACTCTATTATATAATGACGGACCAACTAGATCTACTGACTCCATTATATTATGACATACCAGCTAGATCTACTGTCTCTATTATATTATGACAGACCAGCTAGATCAACTGTATCTATTATATTATGACAGACCAGCTAGATCTACTGACTCCATTATATTATGACATACCAGCTAGATCTACTGTCTCTACTATATTATGACAGACCAGCAAGACCTAATGTCCCTATTGTATTATGACAGACCAGATAGATCTACTGTATCTATTATATTATGACAGACCAGATAGATCTACTGTATCTATTATATTATGACAGACCAGCTAGATCTACTGTATCTATTATATTATGACAGACCAGCTAGATCTACTGTTTCTAATACATTATGACAGACCAGCTAGATCTACTGTCTCTACTATATTATGACAGACCAGCAAGACCTAATGTCCCTATTATATTATGACAGACCAGCTAGATCTACTGTCTCTATTATATTATCACAGACCAGCTAGATCTACTGTCTCTACTATATTATGACAGACCAGCAAGACCTAATGTCCCTATTATATTATGACAGACCAGATAGATCTACTGTATCTATTATATTATGACAGACCAGATAGATCTACTGTATCTATTATATTATGACAGACCAGATAGATCTACTGTCCCTATTATATTATGACAGACCAGCTATATCTACTGTCTTTATTATATTATGACAGACCAGCTAGATCAACTGTATCTATTATATTATGACAGACCAGCTAGATCTACTGACTCTATTATATTATGACAGACCAGCTAGATCTACTGTCTCTACTATATTATGACAGACCAGCTAGATCTACTGTTTCCATTATATTATGACAGACCAGCTAAATCTACTGTCTCTTCTACAGTATGACAGACCAGCTAGATCTACTGTCTCTATTATATTATCACAGACCAGATAGATCTACTGACTCTATTATATTATGACAGACCAGCTAGATCTACTGTCTCTACTATATTATGACAGACCAGCTAGATCTACTGTTTCCATTATATTATGACAGACCAGCTAAATCTACTGTCTCTTCTACAGTATGACAGACCAGCTAGATCTACTGTCTCTATTATATTATCACAGACCAGCTAGATCTACTGTATCTATTATATTATGACAGACCAGCTAGATCTACTGTTTCTAATACATTATGACAGACCAGCTAGATCTACTGTCTCTACTATATTATGACAGACCAGCAAGACCTAATGTCCCTATTATATTATGACAGACCAGCTAGATCTACTGTCTCTATTATATTATCACAGACAAGCTACATCTACTGTCTCTACTATATTATGACAGACCAGCTAGATCTACTGTTTCCATTATATTATGACAGACCAGCTAAATCTACTGTCTCTTCTACAGTATGACAGACCAGCTAGATCTACTGTCTCTATTATATTATCAAAGACCAGCTAGATCTACTGTATCTATTATATTATGACAGACCAGCTAGATCTACTGTTTCTATTATATTATGACAGACCAGCTAGATCTACTGTCTCTATTATATTATGACAGACCTGCAAGATCTACTGTCTCTATTATATCATGACAGACCAGCTAGATCTACTGTCTCTATTATATTATGACAGACCAGCTAGATCTACTGTCTCTATTATATTATGACAGACCAGCTAGATCTACTGTCTCTATTATATTATGACAGACCAGCTAGATCTACTGTCTCTATTATATTATGACAGACCAGCTAGATCTACTGTCTCTATTATATTATGACAGACCAGCTAGATCTACTGTCTCTATTATATTATGACAGACCAGCTAGATCTACTGACAGACCAGCTAGATCTATTATATTATGACAGACCAGCTAGATCTACTGTCTCTATTATATTATGACAGACCAGCTAGATCTACTGTCTCTATTATATTATGACAGACCAGCTAGATCTACTGTCTCTATTATATTATGACAGACCAGCTAGATCTACTGTCTCTATTATATTATGACAGACCAGCTAGATCTACTGTCTCTATTATATTATGACAGACCAGCTAGATCTACTGTCTCTATTATATTATGACAGACCAGCTAGATCTACTGTCTCTATTATATTATGACAGACCAGCTAGATCTACTGTCTCTATTATATTATGACAGACCAGCTAGATCTACTGTCTCTACTATATTATGACAGACCAGCTAGATCTACTGTCTCTATTATATTATGACAGACCAGCTAGATCTACTGTCTCTATTATATTATGACAGACCAGCTAGATCTACTGTTTCTATTATATTATGACAGACCATTAAGATCTACTGTCTCTTCTACATTATGACAGACCAGCTAGATCTACTGTCTCTATTATATTATCACAGACCAGCTAGATCTACTGTATCTATTATATTATGACAGACCAGCTAGATCTACTGTCTCTATTATATTATGACAGACCAGCTAGATCTACTGTATCTACTATATTATGACAGACCAGCTAGATCTACTGTCTCTATTATATTATGACAGACCAGCTAGATCTACTGTCTCTATTATATTATGACAGACCAGCTAGATCTACTGTCTCTATTATATTATGACAGACCAGCTAGATCTACTGTCTCTATTATATTATGACAGACCAGCTAGATCTACTGTCTCTATTATATTATGACAGACCAGCTAGATCTACTGTCTCCATTATATTATGACAGACCAGCTAAATCTACTGTCTCTTATTATATTATGACAGACCAGCTAGATCTACTGTCTATCTCTATATTCACAGACCAGCTAGATCTACTGTATCTATTATATTATGACAGACCAGCTAGATCTACTGACTCTATTATATTATGACAGACCAGCTAGATCTACTGTCTCTATTATATCATGACAGACCAGCGAGATCTACTGACTCTATTATATTATGACAGACCAGATAGATCTACTGTATCTATTATATTATGACAGACCAGCTAGATCTACTGTCTCTATTATATTATGACAGACCAGCTAGATCTACTGTCTCTACTATATTATGACAGACCAGCTAGATCTACTGTCTCTATTATATTATGACAGACCTGCTAGATCTACTGTATCTATTATATTATGACAGACCAGCTAGATCTACTGTCTCTATTATATTATTACAGACCAGCTAGATCTACTGTCCCTATTATATTATGACAGACCAGCTAGATCTACTGTCTCTATTATATTATGACAGACCAGCTAGATCTACTGTCTCTATTATATTATGACAGACCAGCTAGATCTACTGTATCTATTATATTATGACAGACCAGCTAGATCTACTGTTTTCATTATATTATGACAGACCAGTTAAATCTACTGTCTCTTCTACATTATGACAGACCAGCTAGATCTACTGTCTCTATTATATTATCACAGACCAGCTAGATCTACTGTATCTATTATATTATGACAGACCAGCTAGATCTACTGTCTCTATTATATTATGACAGACCAGCTAGATCTACTGTATCTACTATATTATGACAGACCAGCTAGATCTAATGTCTCAATTATATTATGAGAGAACAGCTAGATCTACTGTCTCTATTATATTATGACAGACCAGCTAGATCTACGATCTCTATTATATTATGACAGAACAGCTAGCACTACTGTCTCTATAATATTATGACAGAACAGCTAGATATACCGTCTCTATTATATTATGACAGACCAGCGAGATCTACTGTCTCTTCTATATTATGACAGACCAGCTAAATCTACTGTCTCCATTATATTATGACAGACCAGCTAGATCTACTGTTTCTATTAAATTATGACAGACCAGCTAGATCTACTGTCTCTATTATATTATGACAGACCAGCTAGATCTACTGCCTCTTGAATATTATGACAGACCAGCTAAATCTACTGTCTCTATTATATTATGACAGACCAGCTAGATCTACTGTCTCTATTATATTATGACAGACCAGCTAGATCTACTGTCTCTATTATATTATGACAGACCAGCTAGATCTACTGTCTCTATTATATTATGACAGACCAGCTAGATCTACTGTCTCTATTATATTATGACAGACCAGCTATATCTACTGTCTCTATTATATTATGACAGACCAGCTAGATCTACTGTCTCTATTATATTATGACAGACCAGCTAGATCTACTGTCTCTATTATATTATGACAGACCAGCTAGATCTACTGACTCTATTATATTATGACAGACCAGCTAGATCTACTGTCTCTATTATATTATGACAGACCAGCTAGATCTACTGTCTCTATTATATTATGACAGACCAGCTAGATCTACTGTATCTATTATATTATGACAGACCAGCTAGATCTACTGTCTCTATTATATTATGACAGACCAGCTAGATCTACTGTCTCTATTATATTATGACAGACCAGCTAGATCTACTGTCTCTATTATATTATGACAGACCAGCTAGATCTACTGTCTCTATTATATTATGACAGACCAGCTAGATCTACTGTCTCTACTATATTATGACAGACCAGCTAGATCTACTGTCTCCATTATATTATGACAGACCAGCTAGATCTACTGTCTCTTCTATATTATGACAGACCAGCTAGATCTACTGTCTCTATTATATTATGACAGACCAGCTAGATCTACTGTATCTATTATATTATGACAGACCAGCTAGATCTACTGTCTCTATTATATTATGACAGACCAGCTAGATCTACTGTCTCTATTATATTATGACAGACCAGCTAGATCTACTGTCTCTATTATATTATGACAGACCAGCTAGATCTACTGTCTCTATTATATTATGACAGACCAGCTAGATCTACTGTCTCTATTATATTATGACAGACCAGCTAGATCTACTGTCTCTATTATATTATGACAGACCAGCTAGATCTACTGTCTCTATTATATTATGACAGACCAGCTAGATCTACTGTCTCTATTATATTATGACAGACCAGCTAGATCTACTGTCTCTATTATATTATGACAGACCAGCTAGATCTACTGTATCTACTATATTATGACAGACCAGCTAGATCTACTGTCTCTATTATATTATGACAGACCAGCTAGATCTACTGTCTCTATTATATTATGACAGACCAGCTAGATCTACTGTCTCTATTATATTATGACAGACCAGCTAGATCTACTGTCTCTATTATATTATGACAGACCAGCTAGATCTACTGTATCTATTATATTATGACAGACCAGCTAGATCTACTGTTTCTCATTATATTATGACAGACCAGCTAAATCTACTGTCTCTTCTATATTATGACAGACCAGCTAGATCTACTGTCTCTATTATATTATGACAGACCAGCTAGATCTACTGTATCTATTATATTATGACAGACCAGCTAGATCTACTGTCTCTATTATATTATGACAGACCAGCTAGATCTACTGTATCTACTATATTATGACAGACCAGCTAGATCTACTGTCTCTATTATATTATGACAGACCAGCTAGATCTACTGTCTCTATTATATTATGACAGACCAGCTAGATCTACTGTCTCTATTATATTATGACAGACCAGGTAGATCTACTGTCTCTATTATATTATGACAGACCAGCTAGATCTACTGTCTCTATTATATTATGACAGACCAGCTAGATCTACTGTCTCTATTATATTATGACAGACCAGCTAGATCTACTGTCTCTATTATATTATGACAGACCAGCTAGATCTACTGTATCTATTATATTATGACAGACCAGCTAGATCTACTGTCTCTATTATATTATGACAGACCAGCTAGATCTACTGTCTCTATTATATTATGACAGACCAGCTAGATCTACTGTCTCTATTATATTATGACAGACCAGCTAGATCTACTGTCTCTATTATATTATGACAGACCAGCTAGATCTACTGTCTCTATTATATTATGACAGACCAGCTAGATCTACTGTCTCTATTATATTATGACAGACCAGCTAGATCTACTGTCTCTATTATATTATGACAGACCAGCTAGATCTACTGTCTCTTCTATATTATGACAGACCAGCTAGATCTACTGTCTCTATTATATTATGACAGACCAGCTAGATCTACTGTATCTATTATATTATGACAGACCAGCTAGATCTACTGTCTCTATTATATTATGACAGACCAGCTAGATCTACTGTCTCTATTATATTATGACAGACCAGCTAGATCTACTGTCTCTATTATATTATGACAGACCAGCTAGATCTACTGTCTCTATTATATTATGACAGACCAGCTAGATCTACTGTCTCTATTATATTATGACAGACCAGCTAGATCTACTGTCTCTATTATATTATGACAGACCAGCTAGATCTACTGTCTCTATTATATTATGACAGACCAGCTAGATCTACTGTATCTATTATATTATGACAGACCAGCTAGATCTACTGTCTCTATTATATTATGACAGACCAGCTAGATCTACTGTCTCTATTATATTATGACAGACCAGCTAGATCTACTGTCTCTACTATATTATGACAGACCAGCTAGATCTACTGTCTCTATTATATTATGACAGACCAGCTAGATCTACTGTCTCTATTATATTATGACAGACCAGCTAGATCTACTGTCTCTATTATATTATGACAGACCAGCTAGATCTACTGTCTCTATTATATTATGACAGACCAGCTAGATCTACTGTCTCTATTATATTATGACAGACCAGCTAGATCTACTGTATCTATTATATTATGAGAGACCAGCTAGATATACTGTCTCTATTATATTATGATAGACCAGCTATATCTGCTTTCTATATTATATTATGACAGACGAGCTAGATCTAATGTCTCTAATATATAATGACAGACCAGCTAGATCTACTGTCTCTGTTATATTATGACAAACCAGGTAGATCTACTGCCTCTGTTATATTATGACAGACCAGCTAGATCTACTGCCTCTATCATATTATGACAGACCAGCTAGATATACTGTCTCTATTATATTATGACAGACCAGCTAGATCTACTGTCTCTATTATATTATGACAGACCAGCTAGATCTACTGTCTCTATTATATTATGACAGACCAGCTAGATCTACTGTATCTATTATATTATGACAGACCAGCTAGATCTACTGTCTCTATTATATTATGACAGACCAGCTAGATCTACTGTCTCTATTATATTATGACAGACCAGCTAGATCTACTGTATCTATTATATTATGACAGACCAGCTAGATCTACTGTCTCTATTATATTATGACAGACCAGCTAGATCTACTGTCTCTATTATATTATGACAGACCAGCTAGATCTACTGTATCTATTATATTATGACAGACCAGCTAGATCTACTGTCTCTATTATATTATGACAGACCAGATAGATCTACTGTCTCTATTATATTATGACAGACCAGCTAGATCTACTGTCTCTATTATATTATGACAGACCAGCTAGATCTACTGTATCTATTATATTATGACAGACCAGCTAGATCTACTGTCTCTATTATATTATGACAGACCAGCTAGATCTACTGTCTCTATTATATTATGACAGACCAGCTAGATCTACTGTCTCTATTATATTATGACAGACCAGCTAGATCTACTGTCTCTACTATATTATGACAGACCAGCTAGATCTACTGTCTCTATTATATTATGACAGACCAGCTAGATCTACTGTCCCTATTATATTATGACAGACCAGCTAGATCTACTGTCTCTATTATATTATGACAGACCAGATAGATCTACTGTCTCTATTATATTATGACAGACCAGCTAGATCTACTGTCTCTACTATATTATGACAGACCAGCTAGATCTACTGTCTCTATTATATTATGACAGACCAGCTAGATCTACTGTCTCTTCTACATAATGACAGACCAGCTAGATCTACTGTCTCTATTATATTATCACAGACCAGCTAGATCTACTGTATCTATTATATTATGACAGACCATCTAGATCTACTGTCTCTATTATATTATGACAGACCAGCTAGATCTACTGTATCTACTATATTATGACAGACCAGCTAAATCTACTGTCTCTATTATATTATTACAGACCAGCTAGACCTAATGTCCCTATTATATTATTACAGACCAGGTAGATCTACTGTCTCTATTATATTATTACAGACCAGGTAGATCTACTGTCTCTATTATATTATGACAGACCAGCTAGATCTACTGTCTCTACTATATTATGACAGACCAGCTAGATCTACTGTCTCCATTATATTATGACAGACCAGCTAAATCTACTGTCTCTTCTACATTATGACAGACCAGCTAGATCTACTGTCTCTATTATATTATCACAGACCAGCTAGATCTACTGTATCTATTATATTATGACAGACCAGCTAGATCTACTGTCTCTATTATATTATGACAGACCAGCTAGATCTACTGTCTCTATTATATTATGACAGACCAGCTAGATCTACTGTCTCTATTATATTATGACAGACCAGCTAGATCTACTGTCTCTATTATATTATGACAGACCAGCTAGATCTACTGTCTCTATTATATTATGACAGACCAGCTAGATCTACTGTCTCTATTATATTATGACAGACCAGCTAGATCTACTGTCTCTATTATATTATGACAGACCAGCTAGATCTACTGTCTCTATTATATTATGACAGACCAGCTAGATCTACTGTCTCTATTATATTATGACAGACCAGCTAGATCTACTGTCTCTATTATATTATGACAGACCAGCTAGATCTACTGACTCTATTATATTATGACAGACCAGATAGATCTACTGTCTCTATTATATTATGACAGACCAGCTAGATCTACTGTCTCTATTATATTATGACAGACCAGCTAGATCTACTGTCTCTATTATATTATGACAGACCAGCTAGATCTACTGTCTCTATTATATTATGACAGACCAGCTAGATCTACTGTCTCTATTATATTATGACAGACCAGCTAGATCTACTGTCTCTATTATATTATGACAGACCAGCTAGATCTACTGTCTCTATTATATTATGACAGACCAGCTAGATCTACTGTCTCTATTATATTATGACAGACCAGCTAGATCTACTGTCTCTATTATATTATGACAGACCAGCTAGATCTACTGTTCTATTATATTATGACAGACCAGCTAGATCTACTGTCTCTATTATATTATGACAGACCAGCTAGATCTACTGTCTCTATTATATTATGACAGACCAGCTAGATCTACTGTCTCTATTATATTATGACAGACCAGCTAGATCTACTGTCTCTATTATATTATGACAGACCAGCTAGATCTACTGTCTCTATTATATTATGACAGACCAGCTAGATCTACTGTCTCTATTATATTATGACAGACCAGCTAGATCTACTGTCTCTATTATATTATGACAGACCAGCTAGATCTACTGTCTCTATTATATTATGACAGACCAGCTAGATCTACTGTCTATTATATCTGACAGACCATTATATTATGACAGACCAGCTAGATCTACTGTCTCTATTATATTATGACAGACCAGCTAGATCTACTGTCTCTATTATATTATGACAGACCAGCTAGATCTACTGTCTCTATTATATTATGACAGACCAGCTAGATCTACTGTCTCTATTATATTATGACAGACCAGCTAGATCTACTGTCTCTATTATATTATGACAGACCAGCTAGATCTACTGTCTCTATTATATTATGACAGACCAGCTAGATCTACTGTCTCTATTATATTATGACAGACCAGCTAGATCTACTGTCTCTATTATATTATGACAGACCAGCTAGATCTACTGTCTCTATTATATTATGACAGACCAGCTAGATCTACTGTCTCTATTATATTATGACAGACCAGCTAGATCTACTGTCTCTTTATATTATGACAGACCAGCTAGATCTACTGTCTCTATTATATTATGACAGACCAGCTAGATCTACTGTATCTATTATATTATGACAGACCATCTAGATCTACTGTCTCTATTATATTATGACAGACCAGCTAGATCTACTGTCTCTATTATATTATGACAGACCAGCTAGATCTACTGTCTCTATTATATTATGACAGACCAGCTAGATCTACTGTCTCTATTATATTATGACAGACCAGCTAGATCTACTGTCTCTATTATATTATGACAGACCAGCTAGATCTACTGTCTCTATTATATTATGACAGACCAGCTAGATCTACTGTCTCTATTATATTATGACAGACCAGCTAGATCTACTGTATCTATTATATTATGACAGACCAGCTAGATCTACTGTCTCTATTATATTATGACAGACCAGCTAGATCTACTGTCTCTATTATATTATGACAGACCAGCTAGATCTACTGTCTCTATTATATTATGACAGACCAGCTAGATCTACTGTCTCTATTATATTATGACAGACCAGCTAGATCTACTGTCCCTATTATATTATGACAGACCAGCTAGATCTACTGTCTCTACTATATTATGACAGACCAGCTAGATCTACTGTCTCTATTATATTATGACAGACCAGCTAGATCTACTGTATCTATTATATTATGACAGACCAGCTAGATCTACTGTATCTATTATATTATGACAGACCAGCTAAATCTACTGTCTCTTCTACATTATGACAGACCAGCTAGATCTACTGTCTCTATTATATTATGACAGACCAGCTAGATCTACTGTCTCTATTATATTATGACAGACCAGCTAGATCTACTGTCTCTATTATATTATGACAGACCAGCTAAATCTACTGTCTCTATTATATTATGACAGACCAGCTAGATCTACTGTTCTATTATATTATGACAGACCAGCTAGATCTACTGTCTCTATTATATTATGACAGACCAGCTAGATCTATTATGTCCCTATTATATTATGACAGACCAGCTAGATCTACTGTCTCTATTATATTATGACAGACCAGCTAGATCTACTGTCTCTATTATATATGACAGACCAGCTAGATCTACTGTCTCTATTATATTATGACAGACCAGCTAGATCTACTGTATCTATTATATTATGACAGACCAGCTAGATCTACTGTCTCTATTATATTATGACAGACCAGCTAGATCTACTGTCTCTATTATATTATGACAGACCAGCTAGATCTACTGTCTCTATTATATTATGACAGACCAGCTAGATCTACTGTCTCTATTATATTATGACAGACCAGCTAGATCTACTGTCTCTATTATATTATGACAGACCAGCTAGATCTACTGTCTCTATTATATTATGACAGACCAGCTAGATCTACTGTCTCTATTATATTATGACAGACCAGCTAGATCTACTGTCTCTATTATATTATGACAGACCAGCTAGATCTACTGTCTCTATTATATTATGACAGACCAGCTAGATCTACTGTCTCTATTATATTATGACAGACCAGCTAGATCTACTGTCTCTATTATATTATGACAGACCAGCTATGACAGACCAGCTAGATCTACTGTCTCTATTATATTATGACAGACCAGCTAGATCTACTGTCTCTATTATATTATGACAGACCAGCTAGATCTACTGTCTCTATTATATTATGACAGACCAGCTAGATCTACTGTCTCTATTATATTATGACAGACCAGCTAGATCTACTGTCTCTATTATATTATGACAGACCAGCTAGATCTACTGTCTCTATTATATTATGACAGACCAGCTAGATCTACTGTCTCTATTATATTATGACAGACCAGCTAGATCTACTGTCTCTATTATATTATGACAGACCAGCTAGATCTACTGTATCTATTATATATTATGACATGACAGACCAGCTAAATCTACTGTCTCTATTATATTATGACAGACCAGCTAGATCTACTGTCTCTATTATATTATGACAGACCAGCTAGATCTACTGTCTCTACTATATTATGACAGACCAGCTAGATCTACTGTCTTTATTATATTATGACAGACCAGCTAGATCTACTGTATCTATTATATTATGACAGACCAGCTAGATCTACTGTTTTCATTATATTATGACAGACCAGCTAAATCTACTGTCTCTTCTACATTATGACAGACCAGCTAGATCTACTGTCTCTATTATATTATGACAGACCAGCTAGATCTACTGTCTCTATTATATTATGACAGACCAGCTAGATCTACTGTCTCTAATATATTATGACAGACCAGCAAGATCTACTGTCTCTACTATATTATGACAGACCAGCTAGATCTACTGTTTCTATTATATTATGACAGACCAGCTAGATCTACTGTCTCTATTATATTATGACAGACCAGCTAGATCTACTGTCTCTATTATATTATGACAGACCAGCTAAATCTACTGTCTCTATTATATTATATTATATTATGACAGACCAGCTAGATCTAATGTCCCAATTATATTATTACAGACCAGGTAGATCTACTGTCTCTATTATATTATTACAGACCAGGTAGATCTACTGTATCTATTATATTATGACAGACCAGCTAGATCTACTGTTTCTAAAACATTATGACAGACCAGCTAGATCTACTGTCTCTACTATATTATGACAAACCTGCAAGATCTACTGCCTCTATTATATTATGACAGACCAGCTAGATCTACTGTATCTATTATATTATGACAGACCAGCTAGATCTACTGTCTCTACTATATTATGACAGACCAACTATATCTACTGTTTCTAATACATTATGACAGACCAGCTAGATCTACTGTCTCTACTTATATTATGACAGACCAGCAAGATCTACTGTCCCTATTATATTATGACAGACCAGCTAAATCTACTGTCTCTTCTATTATAATGACAGACCAGCTAGATCTACTGTCTCTATTATATTATGACAGACCAGCTAGATCTACTGTCTCTATTATATTATGACAGACCAGCTAGATCTACTGTCTCTATTATATTATGACAGACCAGCTAGATCTACTGTATCTATTATATTATGACAGACCAGCTAAATCTACTGTCTCTATTATAATGACAGACCAGCTAGACCTAATGTCCCTATTATATTATTACAGACCAGCTAGATCTACTGTCTCTATTATATTATGACAGACTACTGTCTCTATTATATTATCAGACCACTCTACTGTCTCTATTATATTATGACAGACCAGCTAGATCTACTGTCTCTATTATATTATGACAGACCAGCTAGATCTACTGTCTCTATTATATTATGACAGACCAGCTAGATCTACTGTCTCTATTATATTATGACAGACCAGCTAGATCTACTGTCTCTATTATATTATGACAGACCAGCTAGATCTACTGTCTCTATTATATTATGACAGACCAGCTAGATCTACTGTCTCTATTATATTATGACAGACCAGCTAGATCTACTGTCTCTACTATATTATGACAGACCAGCTAGATCTACTGTTTCTATTATATTATGACAGACCAGCTAGATCTACTGTCTCTACTATATTATGACAGACCAGCAAGACCTAATGTCCTCTATTATATTATGACAGACCAGCTAAATCTACTGTCTCTTCTATATTATGACAGACCAGCTAGATCTACTGTCTCTATTATATTATCACAGACCAGCTAGATCTACTGTATCTATTATATTATGACAGACCAGCTAGATCTACTGTCTCTATTATATTATGACAGACCAGCTAGATCTACTGTATCTACTATATTATGACAGACCAGCTAGATCTACTGTCTCTATTATATTATGACAGACCAGCTAGATCTACTGTCCCTATTATATTATGACAGACCAGCTAGATCTACTGTATCTATTATATTATGACAGACCAGCTAGATCTACTGTCTCTATTATATTATGACAGACCAGCTAGATCTACTGTCTCTATTATATTATGACAGACCAGCTAGATCTACTGTCTCTATTATATTATGACAGACCAGCTAGATCTACTGTCTCTACTATATTATGACAGACCAGCTAGATCTACTGTCTCTATTATATTATGACAGACCAGCTAGATCTACTGTCTCTATTATATTATGACAGACCAGCTAGATCTACTGTCTCTATTATATTATGACAGACCAGCTAGATCTACTGTCTCTATTATATTATGACAGACCAGCTAGATCTACTGTCTCTATTATATTATGACAGACCAGCTAGATCTACTGTCTCTATTATATTATGACAGACCAGCTAGATCTACTGTCTCTATTATATTATGACAGACCAGCTAGATCTACTGTCTCTATTATATTATGACAGACCAGCTAGATCTACTGTCTCTATTATATTATGACAGACCAGCTAGATCTACTGTCTCTATTATATTATGACAGACCAGCTAGATCTACTGTCTCTATTATATTATGACAGACCAGCTAGATCTACTGTCTCTATTATATTATGACAGACCAGCTAGATCTACTGTCTCTATTATATTATGACAGACCAGCTAGATCTACTGTCTCTATTATATTATGACAGACCAGCTAGATCTACTGTCTCTATTATATTATGACAGACCAGCTAGATCTACTGTCTCTATTATATTATGACAGACCAGCTAGATCTACTGTCCCTATTATATTATGACAGACCAGCTAGATCTACTGTCTCTATTATATTATGACAGACCAGCTAGATCTACTGTCTCTATTATATTATGACAGACCAGCTAGATCTACTGTATCTATTATATTATGACAGACCAGCTAGATCTACTGTCTCTATTATATTATGACAGACCAGCTAGATCTACTGTCTCTTCTATATTATGACAGACCAGCTAGATCTACTGTCTCTATTATATTATGACAGACCAGCTAGATCTACTGTCTCTATTATATTATGACAGACCAGCTAGATCTACTGTCTCTATTATATTATGACAGACCAGCTAGATCTACTGTCTCTCTGTCTCTATATTATGACAGACCAGCTAGATCTACTGTTTCTACTGTTTCTATTATATTATGACAGACCAGCTAGATCTACTGTCTCTATTATATTATGACAGACCAGCTAGATCTACTGTCTCTATTATATTATGACAGACCAGCTAGATCTACTGTCTCTCTATTATATTATGACAGACCAGCTAGATCTACTGTCTCTATTATATTATGACAGACCAGCTAGATCTACTGTCTCTATTATATTATGACAGACCAGCTAGATCTACTGTCTCTATTATATTATGACAGACCAGCTAGATCTACTGTCTCTATTATATTATGACAGACCAGCTAGATCTACTGTCTCTATTATATTATGACAGACCAGCTAGATCTACTGTCTCTACTATATTATGACAGACCAACTATATCTACTGTTTCTAATACATTATGACAGACCAGCTAGATCTACTGTCTCTACTTTATTATGACAGACCATCTAGATCTACTGTCTCTATTATATTATGACAGACCAGCGAGATCGACTGTATCGACTATATTATGACAGACCAGCTAAATCTACTGTCTCTATTATATTATTACAGACCAGCTAAATCTACTGTCTCTTCTACATTATGACAGACCAGCTAGATCTACTGTCTCTATTATATTATGACAGACCAGCTAGATCTACTGTATCTACTATATTATGACAGACCAGCTAGATCTACTGTCTCTATTATATTATGACAGACCAGCTAGATCTACTGTCCTATTATATTATTACAGACCAGCTAGATCTACTGTCTCTATTATATTATGACAGACCAGCTAGATCTACTGTCTCTATTATATTATGACAGACCAGCTAGATCTACTGTCTCTATTATATTATGACAGACCAGCTAGATCTACTGTCTCTATTATATTATGACAGACCAGCTAGATCTACTGTCTCTATTATATTATGACAGACCAGCTAGATCTACTGTCTCTATTATATTATGACAGACCAGCTAGATCTACTGTCTCTATTATATTATGACAGACCAGCTAGATCTACTGTCTCTATTATATTATGACAGACCAGCTAGATCTACTGTCTCTATTATATTATGACAGACCAGCTAGATCTACTGTCTCTATTATATTATGACAGACCAGCTAGATCTACTGTCTCTATTATATTATGACAGACCAGCTAGATCTACTGTCTCTATTATATTATGACAGACCAGCTAGATCTACTGTCTCTATTATATTATGACAGACCAGCTAGATCTACTGTCTCTATTATATTATGACAGACCAGCTAGATCTACTGTCTCTATTATATTATGACAGACCAGCTAGATCTACTGTCTCTATTATATTATGACAGACCAGCTAGATCTACTGTCTCTATTATATTATGACAGACCAGCTAGATCTACTGTCTCTATTATATTATGACAGACCAGCTAGATCTACTGTCTCTATTATATTATGACAGACCAGCTAGATCTACTGTCTCTATTATATTATGACAGACCAGCTAGATCTACTGTCTCTTCTACATTATGACAGACCAGCTAGATCTACTGTCTCTATTATATTATCACAGACCAGCTAGATCTACTGTATCTATTATATTATGACAGACCAGCTAGATCTACTGTCTCTATTATATTATGACAGACCAGCTAGATCTACTGTCTCTACTATATTATGACAGACCAGCTAGATCTACTGTCTCTACTATATTATGACAGACCAGCTAGATCTACTGTCTCTATTATATTATGACAGACCAGCTAGATCTACTGTCCCTATTATATTATGACAGACCAGCTAGATCTACTGTCTCTATTATATTATGACAGACCAGCTAGATCTACTGTCTCTATTATATTATGACAGACCAGCTAGATCTACTGTATCTATTATATTATGACAGACCAGGTAGATCTACTGTCTCTACTATATTATGACAGACCAGCTAGATCTACTGCCTCTATTATATTATGACAGACCAGCTAGATCTACTGTATCTATTATATTATGACAGACCAGCTAGATCTACTGTCTCTACTATATTATGACAGACCAACTATATCTACTGTTTCTAATACATTATGACAGACCAGCTAGATCTACTGTCTCTACTTTATTATGACAGACCAGCAAGACCTAATGTCCCTATTATATTATGACAGACCAGCTAAATCTACTGTCTCTTCTATATAATGACAGACCAGCTAGATCTACTGTCTCTATTATATTATGACAGACCAGCTAGATCTACTGTCTCTATTATATTATGACAGACCAGCTAGATCTACTGTCTCTATTATATTATGACAGACCAGATAGATCTACTGTATCTATTATATTATGACAGACCAGATAGATCTACTGTCTCTATTATATTATTACAGACCAGCTAGACCTAATGTCCCTATTATATTATTACAGACCAGGTAGATCTACTGTCTCTATTATATTATTACAGACCAGGTAGATCTACTGTCTCTATTATATTATGACAGACCAGCTAGATCTACTGTCTCTATTATATTATGACAGACCAGCTAGATCTACTGTCTCTATTATATTATGACAGACCAGCTAGATCTACTGTCTCTATTATATTATGACAGACCAGCTAGATCTACTGTCTCTATTATATTATCACAGACCAGCTAGATCTACTGTATCTATTATATTATGACAGACCAGCTAGATCTACTGACTCTATTATATTATGACAGACCAGCTAGATCTACTGTCTCTATTATATTATGACAGACCAGCTAGATCTACTGACTCTATTATATTATGACAGACCAGCTAGATCTACTGTCTCTATTATATTATGACAGACCAGCTAGATCTACTGTCTCTATTATATTATGACAGACCAGCTAGATCTACTGTCTCTATTATATTATGACAGACCAGCTAGATCTACTGTCTCTATTATATTATGACAGACCAGGCTAGATCTACTGTCTCTATTATATCATGACAGACCAGCTAGATCTACTGACTCTATTATATTATGACAGACCAGCTAGATCTACTGTCTCTATTATATTATGACAGACCAGCTAGATCTACTGTCCTCTATTATATTATGACAGACCAGCTAGATCTACTGTCTCTATATATTATGACAGACCAGCTAGATCTACTGTCTCTATTATATTATGACAGACCAGCTAGATCTACTGTCTCTATTATATTATGACAGACCAGCTAGATCTACTGTCTCTATTATATTATGACAGACCAGCTAGATCTACTGTCTCTATTATATTATGACAGACCAGCTAGATCTACTGTCTCTATTATATTATGACAGACCAGCTAGATCTACTGTCTCTATTATATTATGACAGACCAGCTAGATCTACTGTCTCTATTATATTATGACAGACCAGCTAGATCTACTGTCTCTATTATATTATGACAGACCAGCTAGATCTACTGTCTCTATTATATTATGACAGACCAGCTAGATCTACTGTCTCTATTATATTATGACAGACCAGCTAGATCTACTGTCTCTATTATATTATGACAGACCAGCTAGATCTACTGACTCTATTATATTATGACAGACCAGCTAGATCTACTGTCTCTATTATATTATGACAGACCAGCTAGATCTACTGTCTCTATTATATTATGACAGACCAGCTAGATCTACTGTATCTATTATATTATGACAGACCAGCTAGATCTACTGTCTCTATTATATTATGACAGACCAGCTAGATCTACTGTCCTCTATTATATTATGACAGACCAGCTAGATCTACTGTCTCTATTATATTATGACAGACCAGCTAGATCTACTGTCTCTATTATATTATGACAGACCAGCTAGATCTACTGTATCTATTATATTATGACAGACCAGCTAGATCTACTGTTTTCATTATATTATGACAGACCAGCTAAATCTACTGTCTCTTCTACATTATGACAGACCAGCTAGATCTACTGTCTCTATTATATTATGACAGACCAGCTAGATCTACTGTCTCTATTATATTATGACAGACCAGCTAGATCTACTGTCTCTATTATATTATGACAGACCAGCTAGATCTACTGTCTCTATTATATTATGACAGACCAGCTAGATCTACTGTCTCTATTATATTATGACAGACCAGCTAGATCTACTGTCTCTATTATATTATGACAGACCAGCTAGATCTACTGTCTCTATTATATTATGACAGACCAGCTAGATCTACTGTCTCTATTATATTATGACAGACCAGCTAGATCTACTGTCTCTATTATATTATGACAGACCAGCTAGATCTACTGTCTCTATTATATTATGACAGACCAGCTTGATCTACTGTCTCTATTATATTTTGACAGACCAGCTAGATCTACTGTCTCTATTATATTATGACAGACCAGATAGATCTACTGTCCCTATTATATTATGACAGACCAGCTAGATCTACGGTCTTTATTATATTATGACAGACCAGCTAGATCTACTGTATCTATTATATTATGACAGACCAGCTAAATCTACTGTCTCTTCTACATTATGACAGACCAGCTAGATCTACTGTCTCTATTATATTATGACAGACCAGCTAGATCTACTGTCTCTATTATATTATGACAGACCAGCTAGATCTACTGTATCTATTATATTATGACAGACCAGATAGATCTACTGTCCCTATTATATTATGACAGACCAGCTAGATCTACTGTCTCTACTATATTATGACAGACCAGCTAGATCTACTGTCTCTATTATATTATGACAGACCAGCTAGATCTACTGTCTCTATTATATTATGACAGACCAGCTAGATCTACTGTCTCTATTATATTATGACAGACCAGCTAGATCTACTGTCTCTATTATATTATGACAGACCAGCTAGATCTACTGTCTCTATTATATTATGACAGACCAGCTAGATCTACTGACTCTATTATATTATGACAGACCAGCTAGATCTACTGTCTCTATTATATTATGACAGACCAGCTAGATCTACTGTCTCTATTATATTATGACAGACCAGCTAGATCTACTGTCTCTATTATATTATGACAGACCAGCTAGATCTACTGTCTCTATTATATTATGACAGACCAGCTAGATCTACTGTATCTATTATATTATGACAGACCAGCTAGATCTACTGTCTCTATTATATTATGACAGACCAGCTAGATCTACTGTCTCTATTATATTATGACAGACCAGCTAGATCTACTGTCTCTATTATATTATGACAGACCAGCTAGATCTACTGTCTCTACTATATTATGACAGACCAGCTAGATCTACTGTCTCTATTATATTATGACAGACCAGCTAGATCTACTGTCTCTATTATATTATGACAGACCAGCTAGATCTACTGTCTCTATTATATTATGACAGACCAGCTAGATCTACTGTCTCTATTATATTATGACAGACCAGCTAGATCTACTGTCTCTATTATATTATGACAGACCAGCTAGATCTACTGTCTCTATTATATTATGACAGACCAGCTAGATCTACTGTCTCTATTATATTATGACAGACCAGCTAGATCTACTGTCTCTATTATATTATGACAGACCAGCTAGATCTACTGTCTCTATTATATTATGACAGACCAGCTAGATCTACTGTCTCTATTATATTATGACAGACCAGCTAGATCTACTGTCTCTATTATATTATGACAGACCAGCTAGATCTACTGTCTCTATTATATTATGACAGACCAGCTAGATCTACTGTCTCTATTATATTATGACAGACCAGCTAGATCTACTGTCTCTTTATATTATGACAGACCAGCTAGATCTACTGTCTCTATTATATTATGACAGACCAGCTAGATCTACTGTATCTATTATATTATGACAGACCAGCTAGATCTACTGTCTCTATTATATTATGACAGACCAGCTAGATCTACTGTCTCTATTATATTATGACAGACCAGCTAGATCTACTGTCTCTATTATATTATGACAGACCAGCTAGATCTACTGTCTCTATTATATTATGACAGATCAGCTAGATCTACTGTCTCTATCATTTTATGACAGACCAGCTAGATCTACTGTCTCTATTAAATTATGACAGACCAGCTAGATCTACTGTCTCTATTATATTATGACAGACCTGGTAGATCTACTGTCTCTATTATATTATGACAGACCAGCTAGATATACTGTCTCTATTATTTTATGTCAGACCAGATAGATCTACTGTCTCTATTATATTATGACAGACCAGCTAGATCTACTGTCTCTATTATATTATGACAGACCAGCTAGATCTACTGTCTCTACTATATTATGACAGACCAGCTAGATCTACTGTCTCTATTATATTATGACAGACCAGCTAGATCTACTGTGTCTATTATATTATGACAGATCAGCTAGATCTACTGTCTCTACTATATTATGACAGACCAGCTAGATCTACTGTCTCTATTATATTATGACAGACCAGCTAGATCTACTGTCTCTATTATATTATGACAGACCAGCTAGATCTACTGTCTCTATTATATTATGACAGACCAGCTAGATCTACTGTCTCTATTATATTATGACAGACCAGCTAGATCTACTGTCTCTATTATATTATGACAGACCAGCTAGATCTACTGTCTCTATTATATTATGACAGACCAGCTAGATCTACTGTCTCTATTATATTATGACAGACCAGCTAGATCTACTGTCTCTATTATATTATGACAGACCAGCTAGATCTACTGTCTCTATTATATTATGACAGACCAGCTAGATCTACTGTCTCTATTATATTATGACAGACCAGCTAGATCTACTGTCTCTATTATATTATGACAGACCAGCTAGATCTACTGTCTCTATTATATTATGACAGACCAGCTAGATCTACTGTCTCTATTATATTATGACAGACCAGCTAGATCTACTGTCTCTATTATATTATGACAGACCAGCTAGATCTACTGACTCTATTATATTATGACAGACCAGCTAGATCTACTGTCTCTATTATATTATGACAGACCAGCTAGATCTACTGTCTCTATTATATTATGACAGACCAGCTAGATCTACTGACTCTATTATATTATGACAGACCAGCTAGATCTACTGTCTCTACTATATTATGACAGACCAGCTAGATCTACTGTCTCTATTATATTATGACAGACCAGCTAGATCTACTGTCTCTATTATATTATGACAGACCAGCTAGATCTACTGTCTCTATTATATTATGACAGACCAGCTAGATCTACTGTCTCTATTATATTATGACAGACCAGCTAGATCTACTGTATCTATTATATTATGACAGACCAGCTAGATCTACTGTCTCTATTATATTATGACAGACCAGCTAGATCTACTGTCTCTATTATATTATGACAGACCAGCTAGATCTACTGTCTCTATTATATTATGACAGACCAGCTAGATCTACTGTCTCTATTATATTATGACAGACCAGCTAGATCTACTGTCTCTACTATATTATGACAGACCAGCTAGATCTACTGTTTCCATTATATTATGACAGACCAGCTAAATCTACTGTCTCTTCTACATTATGACAGACCAGCTAGATCTACTTTCTCTATTATATTATTTCAGACCAGCTAGATCTACTTTGTCTATTATATTATGACAGACCAGCTAGATCCACTGTCTCGATTATATTATGACAGACCAGCTAGATCTACTGTCTCAACTATATTATGACAGAGACAGCTAGATCTGCTGTTTCTAATATATTATGACAGACCAGCTAAATCTAATGTCTCTATTATATTATAACAGACCAGCTAGATCTACTGTCTCTACTATATTATGACAGACCAGATATATCTACTGACTCTATTATATTATGACAGACCAGCTAGATCCACTGTCTCTATTATATTATGAAAGACCAGCTAGATCTACTGTCTCTATTATATTATGACAGACCAGCTAGATCTACTGACTCTATTATATCATGACAGACCAGCTAGATCTACTGTCTCTACTATATTATGACAGACCAGCTAAATCTACTGCCTCTATTATATTATGACACACCAGCTAGATCTACTGACTCTATTATATTATGACAGACCAGCTAGATCTACTGTCTCTATTATATTATGACAGACCAGAGATCTACTGTCTCTATTATATTATGACAGACCAGCTAGATCTACTGTCTCTACTATATTATGACAGACCAGCTAGATCTACTGTCTCTATTATATTATGACAGACCAGCTAGATCTACTGTCTCTATTATATTATGACAGACCAGCTAGATCTACTGTCTCTATTATATTATGACAGACCAGCTAGATCTACTGTCTCTATTATATTATGACAGACCAGCTAGATCTACTGTCTCTACTATATTATGACAGACCAGCTAGATCTACTGTTTCCATTATATTATGACAGACCAGCTAAATCTACTGTCTCTTCTACATTATGACAGACCAGCTAGATATACTGTCTCTATTATATTATCACAGACCAGCAAGACCTAATGTCCCTATTATATTATGACAGACCAGCTAGATCTACTGTCTCTATTATATTATGACAGACCAGCTAGATCTACTGTCTCTATTATATTATGACAGACCAGCTAGATCTACTGTCTCTATTATATTATGACAGACCAGCTAGATCTACTGTCCCTATTATATTATGACAGACCAGCTAGATCTACTGTCTCTATTATATTATGACAGACCAGCTAGATCTACTGTCTCTATTATATTATGACAGACCAGCTAGATCTACTGTCTCTATTATATTATGACAGACCAGCAAGATCTACTGTCTCTATTATATTATGACAGACCAGCTAAATCTACTGTCTCTTCTATATAATGACAGACCAGCTAGATCTACTGTCTCTATTATATTATGACAGACCAGCTAGATCTACTGTCTCTATTATATTATGACAGACCAGCTAGATCTACTGTCTCTATTATATTATGACAGACCAGCTAGATCTACTGTCTCTACTATATTATGACAGACCAGCTAGATCTACTGTCTCTACTATATTATGACAGACCAGCTAGATCTACTGTCTCTATTATATTATGACAGACCAGCTAGATCTACTGTCTCTATTATATTATGACAGACCAGCTAGATCTACTGTCTCTATTATATTATGACAGACCAGCTAGATCTACTGTCTCTATTATATTATGACAGACCAGCTAGATCTACTGTCTCTATTATATTATGACAGACCAGCTAAGATCTACTGTCTCTTCTATATTATGACAGACCAGCTAGATCTACTGTCTCTATTATATTATGACAGACCAGCTAGATCTACTGTCTCTATTATATTATGACAGACCAGCTAGATCTACTGTCTCTATTATATTATGACAGACCAGCTAGATCTACTGTCTCTATTATATTATGACAGACCAGCTAGATCTACTGTCTCTATTATATTATGACAGACCAGCTAGATCTACTGTCTCTATTATATTATGACAGACCAGCTAGATCTACTGTCTCTATTATATTATGACAGACCAGCTAGATCTACTGTCTCTATTATATTATGACAGACCAGCTAGATCTACTGTCTCTATTATATTATGACAGACCAGCTAGATCTACTGTCTCTATTATATTATGACAGACCAGCTAGATCTACTGTCTCTATTATATTATGACAGACCAGCTAGATCTACTGTCTCTTATATTATGACAGACCAGCTTGATCTACTGTCTCTATTATATTATGACAGACCAGCTAGATCTACTGTCTCTATTATATTATGACAGACCAGCTAGATCTACTGTATCTATTATATTATGAGAGACCAGCTAGATCTACTGTCTCTAATATATTATGACATACCAGCTAGATCTACTGTCTCTATTATATTATGACAGACCAGCTAGATCTACTGACTCTATTATATCATGACAGACCAGATATATCTACTGCCTCTATCATATTATGACAGACCAGCTAGTTCTACTGTCTCTATTATATTATGACAGACCAGCTAGATCTAATGTCTCTATTATAATATGACAGACCAGCTTGATCTACTGTCTCTATTATATTATGACAGACCAGCTAGATCTACTGTCTCTATTATATTATGACAGACCAGCTAGATCTACTGTATCTATTATATTATGACAGACCAGCTAGATCTACTGTCTCTATTATATTATGACAGACCAGCTAGATCTACTGTCTCTATTATATTATGACAGACCAGCTAGATCTACTGTCTCTATTATATTATGACAGACCAGCTAGATCTACTGTCTCTATTATATTATGACAGACCAGCTAGATCTACTGTCTCTATTATATTATGACAGACCAGCTAGATCTACTGTCTCTATTATATTATGACAGACCAGCTAGATCTACTGTCTCTATTATATTATGACAGACCAGCTAGATCTACTGTCTCTATTATATTTTGACAGACCAGCTAGATCTACTGTCTCTATTATATTATGACAGACCAGCTAGATCTACTGACTCTATTATATTATGACAGACAGGCTAGATCTACTGTCTCTACTATATTATGACAGACCAGCTAGATTTACTGTATCTATTATATTATGACAGACCAGCTAGATCTACTGACTCTATTATATTATGACGGACCAGCTAGATCTACTGTCTCTATTATATTATGACAGACCAGCTAGATCTACTGTCTCTATTATATTATGACAGACCAGATAGATCTACTGTCTCTATTATATTATGACAGACCAGCTAGATCTACTGTCTCTATTATATTATGACAGACCAGCTAGATCTACTGTCTTTATTATATTATGACAGACCAGCTAGATCTACTGTATCTATTATATTATGACAGACCAGCTAGATCTACTGTTTTCATTATATTATGACATACCAGCTAAATCTACTGTCTCTTCTACATTATGACAGACCAGCTAGATCTACTGTCTCTATTATATTATCACATACCAGCTAGATCTACTGTATCTATTATATTATGACAGACCAGCTAGATCTACTGTCTCTATTATATTATGACAGACCAGCAAGATTGACTGTCTCTCTAATACATTA
>NW_024607956.1:0-43064 GCF_018296145.1 Oncorhynchus tshawytscha
TATTATATTTATGACAGACCAGCTAGATCTACTGTCTCTATTATAATATGACAGACCAGCTAGATCTACTGTCTCTAGTAATATGACAGACCAGCTAGATCTACTGTCTCTATTATATTATGACAGACCAGCTAGATCTACTGTCTCTATTATATTATGACAGACCAGCTAGATCTACTGTCTCTATTATATTATGACAGACCAGCTAGATCTACTGTCTCTATTATATTATGACAGACCAGCTAGATCTACTGTCTCTATTATATTATGACAGACCAGCTAGATCTACTGTCTCTATTATATTATGACAGACCAGCTAGATCTACTGTCTCTATTATATTATGACAGACCAGCTAGATCTACTGTCTCTATTATATTATGACAGACCAGCTAGATCTACTGTCTCTATTATATTATGACAGACCAGCTAGATCTACTGTCTCTATTAAATTATGACAGACCAGCTAGATCTACTGTCTCTATTATATTATGACAGACCAGCTAGATCTACTGTCTCTATTATATTATGACAGACCAGCTAGATCTACTGTCTCTATTATATTATGACAGACCAGCTAGATCTACTGTCTCTATTATATTATGACAGACCAGCTAGATCTACTGTCTCTATTATATTATGACAGACCAGCTAGATCTACTGTCTCTATTATATTATGACAGACCAGCTAGATCTACTGTCTCTATTATAATATGACAGACCAGCTAGATCTACTGTCTCTTTATATTTATGACAGACCAGCTAGATCTACTGTCTCTATTATGTTATGACAGACCAGCTAGATCTACTGTCTCTGTAATATGACAGACCAGCTAGATCTACTGTCTCTATTTTATTATGACAGACCAGCTCAGATCTACTCTCTCTATTATATTATGACAGACCAGCTAGATCTACTGTCTCTATTATAATATGACAGACCAGCTAGATCTACTGTCTCTATTATATTTTGACAGACCAGCAATATCTACTGTCTCTATTATAATATGACAGATAACTAGATCTACTGTCTGTAATATGACAGACCAGCTAGATCTACTGTCTCTGTATATTATGACAGGCCAGCTAGATGACACATACAATAAATTATGACAGACCAGCTAGATCTGCTGTCTCTATTATGTTATGACGTTGTGAGTCTGCAATATACTGTTGTAATATGACCGGGCCAGCTGGTCTGCATGCTGACATGTTATGACAGACCAGCTGGGTCGGCTATGCTCTGTTAGAGGGTATGACAGATCCAGCTAGATCTGCACAATACTTCTATTATATTATGACTTGGTCAGCTAGATCTGCTGTCTGTTATGTTATGACAGACCAGCTAGATGGAGCCGGTCTCTGATTAAATTATGACAGACCCTTCGTCTACTGTCTCCTATTTATGTGCATGACAGACCAGCTGAGTCTGCAATACGCAATATGACTTGAGCCAGCTGGAGTCTACTGTCTCTATTTTATTTTGACAGACCAGCTCAATCTACTGTCTCTATTTTATTATGACAGACCAGCTCAATCTACTCTCTCTATTATATTATGACAGACCAGCTAGATCTACTGTCTCTATTATATTTTGACAGACCAGCAATATCTACTGTCTCTATTATAATATGACAGACCAGCTAGATCTACTGTCTCTGTAATATGACAGACCAGCTAGATCTACTGTCTCTATTATATTATGAAAGACCAGCTAGATCTACTGTCTCTATTATAATATGACAGACCAGCTAGATCTACTGTCTCTATTATATTATGACAGACCAGCTAGATCTACTGTCTCTATTATATTATGAAAGACCAGCTAGATCTACTGTCTCTATTAAATTATGACAGACCAGCCAGATCTACTGTCTCTATTATATTATGACAGTCCAGCTAGATCTACTGTCTCTATTATGTATGACAGACCAGCTAGATCTACTGTCTCTATTATATTATGACAGACCAGCTAGATCTACTGTCGCTATTATAATATGACAGACCAGCGAGACCTACTGTCACAATTATAGTTATAGAGTATGACAGACCAGCTAGATCTACTGTCTCTATTATAATATTACAGACCAGCTAGATCTACTGTCTCTATTATATTATGACAGACCAGCTAGATCTACTGTCTCTATTATTATATTTATAGATCGAGTGTCTCTATTATATTTTGACAGACCAGCTAGATCTACTGTCTCTGTAATATGACATGCCAGCTAGATCTACTGTCTCTATTATATTATGACAGCCCAGCTAGATCGACTGTCTCTATTATATTATGACAGACCAGCTAGATCTACTGTCTTTATTATATTATGACAGACCAGCTAGATCTACTGTCTCTATGATAATATGACAGACCAGCTAGCCCTACTGTCACAATTATAGTATGACAGACCAGCTAGATCTACTGTCTCTATTTTATTATGACAGACCACCTAGATCTACTCTCTCTAATATAATATGACAGACCAGCTAGATCTACTGTCTCTATAATATGACAGACCAGCTAGATCTACTGTCTCTATTAAATTATGACAGAGCCAGCTAGATCTACTGTCTCTATTATATTATGACAGACCAGCTAGATCTACTGTCTCATTTATATTATGACAGGCCAGCTAGTCGACTGTCTCTATTATATTATGACAGGCCCAGCTAGATCGACTGTCTCTATTAAATTATGACGAACCCAGCTAGATCTACTGTCTCTATTATATTATGACAGTCCCAGCTAGATCTACTGTCTCTATTATAATATGACAGACCAGCTAGATCTACTGTCTCTATTATATTATGACGGATAGCTGGATCTAGGCTGTCTCTATTATAATATGACAGACCAGCTAGATCACAGTATAGTATGACAGACCAGCTAGATCCTGTCTTTATTTTATTATGACAGTCCCAGCTAGATCTACTCTCTCTATTATATTATGACAGACCAGCTAGATCTACTGTCTCTATTATATTTTTGACAGACCAGCAAGATCTACTGTCTCTGTATAATATGACAGTCGCTAGATCTACTGTCTCTGCAATATGACAGCCAGCTAGATCTACTGTCTCTATTTTATTATGACAGACCAGCTCAATCTACTCTCTCTATTATATTATGACAGACCAGCTAGATCTACTCTCTCTATTATAATATGACAGACCAGCTAGATCTACTGTCTCTATTATATTTTGACAGACCCAGCAATATCTACTGTCTCTGTATATTATGACAGACCAGCTAGATCTACTGTCTCTGTAATATGACAGACCAGCTAGATCTACTGTCTCTATTATATTATGACAGACCAGCTAGATCTACTGTCGCTATTATAATATGACAGACCATGAGACCTACTGTCACAATTATAGTATGACAGACCAGCTAGATCTACTGTCTCTATTATATTATGACAGTCAGCTAGATCTACTGTCTCTATTATAATATGACAGACCAGCTAGATCTACTGTCTCTATTATGTTATGACAGTCAGCTAGATACTGTCTCTATTATATTATGACAGACCAGCTAGATCTACTGTCTCTGTAATATGACAAACCAGCTAGATCTACTGTCTCTATTATATTATGACAGACCAGCTAAATCTACTGTCTCTGTAATATGACAGACCAGCTAGATCTACTGTCTCTATTATATTATGACAGACTAGCAAGATTACTGTCTCTATTATAAAATGACAGACCAGCTAAATCCACTGTCTCTGTAATATGACAGACCAGCTAAATCTACTGTCTCTATTATATTATGACAGACCAGCTAGATCTACTCTCTCTATTATAATATGACAGACCAGCTAGATCTACTGTCTCTATTATAATATGACAGACCAGCAAGATCTGTCTCTATTATATTATGACAGACCAGTTAGATCTACTTTCTCTGTAATATGACAGACCAGCTAGATCTACTGTCTCTATTTTTTATGACAGACCAGCTCAATCTACTCTCTCTATTATATTATGACAGACCAGCTAGATCTACTCTCTCTGTTATAATATGACAGACCAATAGATCTACTGTCTCTATTATATTTTGACAGACCAGCAATATCTACTGTCTCTGTTATAATATGACAGACCAGCCGAATCTCTGTCTCTGTAATATGACAGACCCAGCTAGATCTACTGTCTCTATTATATTATGACAGACCCAGCTAGATCTACTGTCGCTATTATAATATGACAGACCATCGAGACCTACTGTCACAATTATAGTATGACAGACCAGCTATATCTACTGTCTCTATTATATTATGATTAGTCAGCTGAGTCTACTGTCTCTATTATAATATGACAGACCAGCTAGATCTCTGTCTCTGTTTATATTATGACAGTCCCAGCTAGATCGACTGTCTCTATTAAATTATGACAGGCCAGCTAGATCTACTGTCTCTATTATATTATGACAGACCAGCAATATCTACTGTCTCTATTATAATATGACAACCAGCTAGATCTACTGTCTCTGTAATATGACAGACCAGCTAGATCTACTGTCTCTATTATATTATGACAGACCAGCTAGATCTACTGTCGCTATTATAATATGACAGACCAGCTAGACCTACTAATCACAATTATATTATGACAGACCAGCTAGATCTACTGTCTCTGTTAAATTATGACAGGCCAGCTAGATCTGCAATATTATAATATGACAGTCAGCTAGATCTACTGTCTCTATTATAATATGACAGGCCAGCTAGATCTACTGTCTCTATTATATTATGACAGTCAGCTAGATCTACTGTCTCTATTAAAATATGACAGACCAGCTAGATCTACTGTCTCTATTATATTATGACAGACCAGCTAGATCTACTGTCTCTGTTAAATTATGACAGGCCAGCTAGATCTACTGTCTCTATTATATTATGACAGACCAGCTAGATCTACTGTCTCTATTAAATTATGACAGACCAGCTAGATCTACTGTCTCTATTGTATTATGACAGACCAGCTAGATCGACTGTCTCTATTAGATTATGACAGACCAGCTAGATCTACTGTCTCTGTTATATTATGACAGTCCCAGCTAGATCTACTGTCTCTATTATAATATGACAGACCAGCTAGATCTACTGTCTCTATTAAATTATGACAGACCAGCTAGATCTACTGTCTCTATTATATTATGACAGACCAGCTAGACCTACTGTCTCTGTAATATGACAGACCAGCTAGATCTACTGTCTCTATTTTATTATGACAGACCAGCTAGATCTACTCTCTCTATTATAATATGACAGACCAACTAGATCTACATGTCTATTATATTTTGACAGACCAGCAGATCTACTGTCTCTGTATTATTATAATATGACAGACCAGCTAGATCTGTCTCTGTAATATGACAGACCAGCTAGATCTACTGTCTCTATTTTATTATGACAGACCAGCTCAATCTACTCTCTCCCTGTTATATTATGACAGACCAGCTAGATCTACTCTCTATTTATAATATGACAGACCAGCTAGATCTACTGTCTCTATTATATTTGACAGACCAGCAATATCTACTGTCTCTGTTATAATATGACAGACCAGCTAGATCTACTGTCTCTGTGTATGACCGAACCAGCTAGATCTACTGTCTCTATTATATTACTTGACAGACCAGCTAGATCTACTGTCGCTATTATAATATGACAGACCATCGAGACCTACTGTCACAATTATAGTATGACAGACCAGCTAGATCTACTGTCTCTATTATATTATGACAGTCCAGCTAGATCTACTGTCTCTATTATATTATGACAGACCAGCTGAATCTACTGTCTCACAATATATTATGACAGTCAGCTAGATCTACTGTCTCTGTTATATTATGACAGGCCAGCTGAATCAAACTATCTCTATTAAATTATGACAGACCAGCTAGATCTACTGTCTCTATTATATTATGACAGACCAGCTAGATCTACTGTCTCTATTATATTATGACAGACCAGCTAGATCTACTGTCTCTATTATATTATGACAGACCAGCTAGATCTACTGTCTCTATTATATTATGACAGACCAGCTAGATCTACTGTCTCTATTATATTATGACAGACCAGCTAGATCTACTGTCTCTATTATATTATGACAGACCAGCTAGATCTACTGTCTCTATTATATTATGACAGACCAGCTAGATCTACTGTCTCTATTATATTATGACAGACCAGCTAGATCGACTGTCTCTATTAAATTATGACAGACCAGCTAGATCTACTGTCTCTATTATATTATGACAGTCCAGCTAGATCTACTGTCTCTATTATAATATGACAGACCAGCTAGATCTACTGTCTCTATTATATTATGACAGACCAGCTAGATCTACTGTCGCTATTATAATATGACAGACCAGCTAGACCTACTGTCACAATTATAGTATGACAGACCAGCTAGATCTACTGTCTTTATTTTATTATGACAGACCAGCTAGATCTACTCTCTCTATTATAATATTACAATTCATTAGATCTACTTTCTCTGTTATATTATGACAGACCAGCTAGATCTACTGTCTCTATTATATTGTGCAAGGCCAGCTGAATTAGAGTGTCTCTATTTATATTATGACAGACCAGCTAGATACTTCTGTCTCTGTTAAAATTATAAACAAGACCATTTAGATCTGTCTCTGTTATGTTATGACAGTCCAGATAGATCTACTGTCTCTATTATAATATGACAGACCAGCTAGATCTACTGTCTCTATTATATTATGACAGACCAGCTAGATCTACTGTCGCTATTATAATATGACAGACCAGCTAGACCTACTGTCACAATTATAGTATGACAGACCAGCTAGATCTACTGTCTTTATTTTATTATGACAGACCAGCTAGATCTACTGTCTCTATTATAATATGACAGACCAGCTAGATCTACTGTCTCTATTATATTATGACAGACCAGCTAGATCTACTGTCTCTATTATATTATGACAGACCAGCTAGATCTACTGTCTCTATTATATTATGACAGACCAGCTAGATCTACTGTCTCTATTATATTATGACAGACCAGCTAGATCTACTGTCTCTATTATATTATGACAGACCAGCTAGATCTACTGTCTCTATTATATTATGACAGACCAGCTAGATCTACTGTCTCTATTATATTATGACAGTCCAGCTAGATCTACTGTCTCTATTATAATATGACAGACCAGCTAGATCTACTGTCTCTATTATATTATGACAGACCAGCTAGATCTACTGTCGCTATTATAATATGACAGACCAGCTAGATCTACTGTCTCTATTATATTATGACAGACCAGCTAGATCTACTGTCTCTATTATATTATGACAGACCAGCTAGATCTACTGTCTCTATTATATTATGACAGACCAGCTAGATCTACTGTCTCTATTATAATATGACAGACCAGCTAGATCTACTGTCTCTATTATATTATGACAGACCAGCTACATCTACTGTCTCTATTATATTATGACAGACCAGCTAGATCTACTGTCTCTATTATATTATGACAGACCAGCTAGATCTACTGTCTCTATTATATTATGACAGACCAGCTAGATCTACTGTCTCTATTATAATATGACAGACCAGCTAGATCTACTGTCTCTATTATATATGACAGACCAGCTAGATCTACTGTCTCTATTATATTATGACAGACCAGCTAGATCTACTGTCTCTATTATAATATGACAGACCAGCTAGATCTACTGTCACTATTATAGTATGACAGACCAGCTAGATCTACTGTCTCTATTATATTATGACAGTCCAGCTAGATCTACTGTCTCTATTATAATATGACAGACCAGCTAGATCTACTGTCTCTATTATATTATGACAGACCAGCTAGATCTACTGTCTCTATTATATTATGACAGACCAGCTAGATCGACTGTCTCTATTAAATTATGACAGACCAGCTAGATCTACTGTCTCTATTATATTATGACAGTCCAGCTAGATCTACTGTCTCTATTATAATATGACAGACCAGCTAGATCTACTGTCTCTATTATATTATGACAGACCAGCTAGATCGACTGTCTCTATTAAATTATGACAGACCAGCTAGATCTACTGTCTCTATTATATTATGACAGTCCAGCTAGATCTACTGTCTCTATTATATTATGACAGACCAGCTAGATCGACTGTCTCTATTAAATTATGACAGACCAGCTAGATCTACTGTCTCTATTATATTATGACAGTCCAGCTAGATCTACTGTCTCTATTATAATATGACAGACCAGCTAGATCTACTGTCTCTATTATATTATGACAGACCAGCTAGATCTACTGTCGCTATTATAATATGACAGACCAGCTAGACCTACTGTCACAATTATAGTATGACAGACCAGCTAGATCTACTGTCTTTATTTTATTATGACAGACCAGCTAGATCTACTCTCTCTATTATATTATGACAGACCAGCTAGATCTACTGTCTCTATTATATTATGACAGACCAGCTAGATCTACTGTCTCTATTATATTATGACAGACCAGCTAGATCTACTGTCTCTATTATATTATGACAGACCAGCTAGATCTACTGTCTCTATTATATTATGACAGACCAGCTAGATCTACTGTCTCTATTATATTATGACAGACCAGCTAGATCTACTGTCGCTATTATAATATGACAGACCAGCTAGACCTACTGTCACAATTATAGTATGACAGACCAGCTAGATCTACTGTCTTTATTTTATTATGACAGACCAGCTAGATCTACTGTCTCTATTATATTATGACAGACCAGCTAGATCTACTGTCTCTATTATATTTTGACAGACCAGCAAGATCTACTGTCTCTATTATAATATGACAGACCAGCTAGATCTACTGTCTCTATTATAATATGACAGACCAGCTAGATCTACTGTCTCTATTATATTATGACAGACCAGCTAGATCTACTGTCTCTATTATATTATGACAGACCAGCTAGATCTACTGTCTCTATTATATTATGACAGACCAGCTAGATCTACTGTCTCTATTATAATATGACAGAGCAGCTAGATCTACTGTCTCTATTATATTATGACAGACCAGCTAGATCTACTGTCTCTATTATAATATGACAGACCAGCTAGATCTACTGTCTCTGTATATTATGACAGACCAGCTAGATCTACTGTCTCTATTATATTATGACAGACCAGCTAGATCTACTGTCTCTATTATAATATGACAGACCAGGTAGACCTACTGTCACAATTATAGTATGACAGACCAGCTAGATCTACTGTCTCTATTATATTATGACAGTCCAGCTAGATCTACTGTCTCTATTATAATATGACAGACCAGCTAGATCTACTGTCTCTATTATATTATGACAGACCAGCTAGATCTACTCTCTCTATTATATTATGACAGACCAGCTAGATCTACTGTCTCTATTATATTATGACAGACCAGCTAGATCTACTGTCTCTATTATATTATGACAGACCAGCTAGATCTACTGTCTCTATTATATTATGACAGACCAGCTAGATCTACTGTCTCTATTATATTATGACAGACCAGCTAGATCTACTGTCTCTATTATATTATGACAGACCAGCTAGATCTACTGTCTCTATTATATTATGACAGACCAGCTAGATCTACTGTCTCTATTATATTATGACAGACCAGCTAGATCTACTGTCTCTATTATATTATGACAGACCAGCTAGATCTACTGTCTCTATTATATTATGACAGACCAGCTAGATCTACTGTCTCTATTATATTATGACAGACCAGCTAGATCTACTGTCTCTATTATATTATGACAGACCAGCTAGATCTACTGTCTCTGTATATATGACAGACCAGCTAGATCTACTGTCTCTATTTATATTATGACAGACCAGCTCAGATCTACTGTCTCTATTATATTATGACAGACCAGCTAGATCTACTGTCTCTATTATAATATGACAGACCAGCTAGATCTACTGTCTCTATTATATTATGACAGACCAGCTAGATCTACTGTCTCTATTATAATATGACAGACCAGCTAGATCTACTGTCTCTATTATATTATGACAGACCAGCTAGATCTACTGTCTCTATTATATTATGACAGACCAGCTAGATCTACTGTCTCTATTATAATATGACAGACCAGCTAGATCTACTGTCTCTATTATATTATGACAGACCAGCTAGATCTACTGTCTCTATTATATTATGACAGACCAGCTAGATCTACTGTCTCTATTATATTATGACAGACCAGCTAGATCTACTGTCTCTATTATATTATGACAGACCAGCTAGATCTACTGTCTCTATTATATTATGACAGACCAGCTAGATCTACTGTCTCTATTATATTATGACAGACCAGCTAGATCTACTGTCTCTATTATATTATGACAGACCAGCTAGATCTACTGTCTCTATTATATTATGACAGACCAGCTAGATCTACTGTCTCTATTATATTATGACAGACCAGCTAGATCTACTGTCTCTATTATATTATGACAGACCAGCTAGATCTACTGTCTCTATTATATTATGACAGACCAGCTAGATCTACTGTCTCTATTATATTATGACAGACCAGCTAGATCTACTGTCTCTATTATAATATGACAGACCAGCTAGATCTACTGTCTCTATTATATTATGACAGACCAGCTAGATCTACTGTCTCTATTATATTATGACAGACCAGCTAGATCTACTGTCTCTATTATATTATGACAGACCAGCTAGATCTACTGTCTCTATTATATTATGACAGACCAGCTAGATCTACTGTCTCTATTATATTATGACAGACCAGCTAGATCTACTGTCTCTATTATATTATGACAGACCAGCTAGATCTACTGTCTCTATTATATTATGACAGACCAGCTAGATCTACTGTCTCTATTATATTATGACAGACCAGCTAGATCTACTGTCTCTATTATATTATGACAGACCAGCTAGATCTACTGTCTCTATTATATTATGACAGACCAGCTAGATCTACTGTCTCTATTATAATATGACAGACCAGCTAGATCTACTGTCTCTATTATATTATGACAGACCAGCTAGATCTACTGTCTCTATTATATTATGACAGACCAGCTAGATCTACTGTCTCTATTATATTATGACAGACCAGCTAGATCTACTGTCTCTATTATATTATGACAGACCAGCTAGATCTACTGTCTCTATTATATTATGACAGACCAGCTAGATCTACTGTCTCTATTATATTATGACAGACCAGCTAGATCTACTGTCTCTATTATATTATGACAGACCAGCTAGATCTACTGTCTCTATTATATTATGACAGACCAGCTAGATCTACTGTCTCTATTATATTATGACAGACCAGCTAGATCTACTGTCTCTATTATATTATGACAGACCAGCTAGATCTACTGTCTCTATTATAATATGACAGACCAGCTAGATCTACTGTCTCTATTATATTATGACAGACCAGCTAGATCTACTGTCTCTATTATATTATGACAGACCAGCTAGATCTACTGTCTCTATTATATTATGACAGACCAGCTAGATCTACTGTCTCTATTATATTATGACAGACCAGCTAGATCTACTGTCTCTATTATATTATGACAGACCAGCTAGATCTACTGTCTCTATTATATTATGACAGACCAGCTAGATCTACTGTCTCTATTATATTATGACAGACCAGCTAGATCTACTGTCTCTATTATATTATGACAGACCAGCTAGATCTACTGTCTCTATTATATTATGACAGACCAGCTAGATCTACTGTCTCTATTATAATATGACAGACCAGCTAGATCTACTGTCTCTATTATATTATGACAGACCAGCTAGATCTACTGTCTCTATTATATTATGACAGACCAGCTAGATCTACTGTCTCTATTATAATATGACAGACCAGCTAGATCTACTGTCTCTATTATATTATGACAGACCAGCTAGATCTACTGTCTCTATTATATTATGACAGACCAGCTAGATCTACTGTCTCTATTATATTATGACAGACCAGCTAGATCTACTGTCTCTATTATATTATGACAGACCAGCTAGATCTACTGTCTCTATTATATTATGACAGACCAGCTAGATCTACTGTCTCTATTATAATATGACAGACCAGCTAGATCTACTGTCTCTATTATATTATGACAGACCAGCTAGATCTACTGTCTCTATTATATTATGACAGACCAGCTAGATCTACTGTCTCTATTATATTATGACAGACCAGCTAGATCTACTGTCTCTATTATATTATGACAGACCAGCTAGATCTACTGTCTCTATTATATTATGACAGACCAGCTAGATCTACTGTCTCTATTATATTATGACAGACCAGCTAGATCTACTGTCTCTATTATATTATGACAGACCAGCTAGATCTACTGTCTCTATTATATTATGACAGACCAGCTAGATCTACTGTCTCTATTATATTATGACAGACCAGCTAGATCTACTGTCTCTATTATAATATGACAGACCAGCTAGATCTACTGTCTCTATTATATTATGACAGACCAGCTAGATCTACTGTCTCTATTATATTATGACAGACCAGCTAGATCTACTGTCTCTATTATATTATGACAGACCAGCTAGATCTACTGTCTCTATTATATTATGACAGACCAGCTAGATCTACTGTCTCTATTATATTATGACAGACCAGCTAGATCTACTGTCTCTATTATATTATGACAGACCAGCTAGATCTACTGTCTCTATTATATTATGACAGACCAGCTAGATCTACTGTCTCTATTATATTATGACAGACCAGCTAGATCTACTGTCTCTATTATATTATGACAGACCAGCTAGATCTACTGTCTCTATTATATTATGACAGACCAGCTAGATCTACTGTCTCTATTATATTATGACAGACCAGCTAGATCTACTGTCTCTATTATATTATGACAGACCAGCTAGATCTACTGTCTCTATTATATTATGACAGACCAGCTAGATCTACTGTCTCTATTATATTATGACAGACCAGCTAGATCTACTGTCTCTATTATATTATGACAGACCAGCTAGATCTACTGTCTCTATTATATTATGACAGACCAGCTAGATCTACTGTCTCTATTATATTATGACAGTCCAGCTAGATCTACTGTCTCTATTATAATATGACAGACCAGCTAGATCTACTGTCTCTATTATATTATGACAGACCAGCTAGATCTACTGTCTCTATTATAATATGACAGACCAGCTAGATCTACTGTCTCTATTATAATATGACAGACCAGCTAGATCTACTGTCTCTATTATATTATGACAGACCAGCTAGATCTACTGTCTCTATTATAATATGACAGACCAGCTAGATCTACTGTCTCTATTATATTATGACAGACCAGCTAGATCTACTGTCTCTATTATATTATGACAGGCCAGCTAGATCGACTGTCTCTATTATATTATGACAGACCAGCTAGATCTACTGTCTCTATTATATTATGACAGACCAGCTAGATCTACTGTCTCTATTATATTATGACAGACCAGCTAGATCTACTGTCTCTATTATAATATGACAGACCAGCTAGATCTACTGTCTCTATTATATTATGACAGACCAGCTAGATCTACTGTCTCTATTATAATATGACAGACCAGCTAGACCTACTGTCTCAATTATAGTATGACAGACCAGCTAGATCTACTGTCTCTATTATATTATGACAGACCAGCTAGATCTACTGTCTCTATTATAATATGACAGACCAGCTAGATCTACTGTCTCTATTATATTATGACAGACCAGCTAGATCTACTGTCTCTATTTATATTATGACAGACCAGCTCAGATCTACTGTCTCTATTATATTATGACAGACCAGCTAGATCTACTGTCTCTATTATAATATGACAGACCAGCTAGATCTACTGTCTCTATTATATTTATGACAGACCAGCTAGATCTACTGTCTCTATTATAATATGACAGACCAGCTAGATCTACTGTCTCTGTAATATGACAGACCAGCTAGATCTACTGTCTCTATTATATTATGACAGACCAGCTAGATCTACTGTCTCTATTATAATATGACAGACCAGCTAGATCTACTGTCTCTATTATAATATGACAGACCAGCTAGATCTACTGTCTCTATTATATTATGACAGACCAGCTAGATCTACTGTCTCTATTATAATATGACAGACCAGCTAGATCTACTGTCTCTATTATATTATGACAGACCAGCTAGATCTACTGTCTCTATTATATTATGACAGACCAGCTAGATCGACTGTCTCTATTAAATTATGACAGACCAGCTAGATCTACTGTCTCTATTATATTATGACAGTCCAGCTAGATCTACTGTCTCTATTATAATATGACAGACCAGCTAGATCTACTGTCTCTATTATATTATGACAGACCAGCTAGATCTACTGTCTCTATTATATTATGACAGACCAGCTAGATCTACTGTCTCTATTATATTATGACAGTCCAGCTAGATCTACTGTCTCTATTATATTATGACAGACCAGCTAGATCGACTGTCTCTATTAAATTATGACAGACCAGCTAGATCTACTGTCTCTATTATATTATGACAGTCCAGCTAGATCTACTGTCTCTATTATAATATGACAGACCAGCTAGATCTACTGTCTCTATTATATTATGACAGACCAGCTAGATCTACTGTCGCTATTATAATATGACAGACCAGCTAGACCTACTGTCACAATTATAGTATGACAGACCAGCTAGATCTACTGTCTTTATTTTATTATGACAGACCAGCTAGATCTACTGTCTCTATTATATTATGACAGACCAGCTAGATCTACTGTCTCTATTATATTATGACAGACCAGCTAGATCTACTGTCTCTATTATATTATGACAGACCAGCTAGATCTACTGTCTCTATTATATTATGACAGACCAGCTAGATCTACTGTCTCTATTATATTATGACAGACCAGCTAGATCTACTGTCTCTATTATATTATGACAGACCAGCTAGATCTACTGTCTCTATTATAATATGACAGACCAGCTAGATCTACTGTCTCTATTATATTTATGACAGACCAGCTAGATCTACTGTCTCTATTATAATATGACAGACCAGCTAGATCTACTGTCTCATTTGTAATATGACAGACCAGCTAGATCTACTGTCTCTATTATATTATGACAGACCAGCTAGATCTACTGTCTCTATTATAATATGACAGACCAGCTAGATCTACTGTCTCTATTATAGTATGACAGACCAGCTAGATCTACTGTCTCTATTATATTATGACAGACCAGCTAGATCTACTGTCTCTATTATAATATGACAGACCAGCTAGATCTACTGTCTCTATTATATTATGACAGACCAGCTAGATCTACTGTCTCTATTATATTATGACAGACCAGCTAGATCTACTGTCTCTATTATATTATGACAGACCAGCTAGATCTACTGTCTCTATTATATTATGACAGACCAGCTAGATCTACTGTCTCTATTATATTATGACAGACCAGCTAGATCTACTGTCTCTATTATAATATGACAGACCAGCTAGATCTACTGTCTCTATTATATTATGACAGACCAGCTAGATCTACTGTCTCTATTATATTATGACAGACCAGCTAGATCTACTGTCTCTATTATATTATGACAGACCAGCTAGATCTACTGTCTCTATTATATTATGACAGACCAGCTAGATCTACTGTCTCTATTATATTATGACAGACCAGCTAGATCTACTGTCTCTATTATATTATGACAGACCAGCTAGATCTACTGTCTCTATTATAATATGACAGACCAGCTAGATCTACTGTCTCTATTATATTATGACAGACCAGCTAGATCTACTGTCTCTATTATAATATGACAGACCAGCTAGATCTACTGTCTCTATTATATTATGACAGACCAGCTAGATCTACTGTCTCTATTATATTATGACAGACCAGCTAGATCTACTGTCTCTATTATAATATGACAGACCAGCTAGATCTACTGTCTCTATTATATTATGACAGACCAGCTAGATCTACTGTCTCTATTATATTATGACAGACCAGCTAGATCTACTGTCTCTATTATATTATGACAGACCAGCTAGATCTACTGTCTCTATTAAATTATGACAGACCAGCTAGATCTACTGTCTCTATTATATTATGACAGACCAGCTAGATCTACTGTCTCTATTATATTATGACAGACCAGCTAGATCTACTGTCTCTATTATATTATGACAGACCAGCTAGATCTACTGTCTCTATTATATTATGACAGACCAGCTAGATCTACTGTCTCTATTATAATATGACAGACCAGCTAGATCTACTGTCTCTATTATATTATGACAGACCAGCTAGATCTACTGTCTCTATTATATTATGACAGACCAGCTAGATCTACTGTCTCTATTATATTATGACAGACCAGCTAGATCTACTGTCTCTATTATATTATGACAGACCAGCTAGATCTACTGTCTCTATTATATTATGACAGACCAGCTAGATCTACTGTCTCTATTATATTATGACAGACCAGCTAGATCTACTGTCTCTATTATATTATGACAGACCAGCTAGATCTACTGTCTCTATTATATTATGACAGACCAGCTAGATCTACTGTCTCTATTATATTATGACAGACCAGCTAGATCTACTGTCTCTATTATATTATGACAGACCAGCTAGATCTACTGTCTCTATTATATTATGACAGACCAGCTAGATCTACTGTCTCTATTATATTATGACAGACCAGCTAGATCTACTGTCTCTATTATATTATGACAGACCAGCTAGATCTACTGTCTCTATTATAATATGACAGACCAGCTAGATCTACTGTCTCTATTATATTATGACAGACCAGCTAGATCTACTGTCTCTATTATATTATGACAGACCAGCTAGATCTACTGTCTCTATTATATTATGACAGACCAGCTAGATCTACTGTCTCTATTATATTATGACAGACCAGCTAGATCTACTGTCTCTATTATATTATGACAGACCAGCTAGATCTACTGTCTCTATTATATTATGACAGACCAGCTAGATCTACTGTCTCTATTATATTATGACAGACCAGCTAGATCTACTGTCTCTATTATATTATGACAGACCAGCTAGATCTACTGTCTCTATTATAATATGACAGACCAGCTAGATCTACTGTCTCTATTATATTATGACAGACCAGCTAGATCTACTGTCTCTATTATATTATGACAGACCAGCTAGATCTACTGTCTCTATTATATTATGACAGACCAGCTAGATCTACTGTCTCTATTATATTATGACAGACCAGCTAGATCTACTGTCTCTATTATATTATGACAGACCAGCTAGATCTACTGTCTCTATTATATTATGACAGACCAGCTAGATCTACTGTCTCTATTATATTATGACAGACCAGCTAGATCTACTGTCTCTATTATATTATGACAGACCAGCTAGATCTACTGTCTCTATTATATTATGACAGACCAGCTAGATCTACTGTCTCTATTATAATATGACAGACCAGCTAGATCTACTGTCTCTATTATATTATGACAGACCAGCTAGATCTACTGTCTCTATTATAATATGACAGACCAGCTAGATCTACTGTCTCTGTAATATGACAGACCAGCTAGATCTACTGTCTCTATTATATTATGACAGACCAGCTAGATCTACTGTCTCTATTATAATATGACAGACCAGCTAGATCTACTGTCTCTATTATATTATGACAGACCAGCTAGATCTACTGTCTCTATTATATTATGACAGACCAGCTAGATCTACTGTCTCTATTATAATATGACAGACCAGCTAGATCTACTGTCTCTATTATATTATGACAGACCAGCTAGATCTACTGTCTCTATTATATTATGACAGACCAGCTAGATCTACTGTCTCTATTATATTATGACAGACCAGCTAGATCTACTGTCTCTATTATATTATGACAGACCAGCTAGATCTACTGTCTCTATTATAATATGACAGACCAGCTAGATCTACTGTCTCTATTATATTATGACAGACCAGCTAGATCTACTGTCTCTATTATATTATGACAGACCAGCTAGATCTACTGTCTCTATTATATTATGACAGACCAGCTAGATCTACTGTCTCTATTATATTATGACAGACCAGCTAGATCTACTGTCTCTATTATATTATGACAGACCAGCTAGATCTACTGTCTCTATTATATTATGACAGACCAGCTAGATCTACTGTCTCTATTATATTATGACAGACCAGCTAGATCTACTGTCTCTATTATATTATGACAGACCAGCTAGATCTACTGTCTCTATTATATTATGACAGACCAGCTAGATCTACTGTCTCTATTATATTATGACAGACCAGCTAGATCTACTGTCTCTATTATATTATGACAGACCAGCTAGATCTACTGTCTCTATTATATTATGACAGACCAGCTAGATCTACTGTCTCTATTATATTATGACAGACCAGCTAGATCTACTGTCTCTATTATAATATGACAGACCAGCTAGATCTACTGTCTCTATTATATTATGACAGACCAGCTAGATCTACTGTCTCTATTATATTATGACAGACCAGCTAGATCTACTGTCTCTATTATATTATGACAGACCAGCTAGATCTACTGTCTCTATTATATTATGACAGACCAGCTAGATCTACTGTCTCTATTATATTATGACAGACCAGCTAGATCTACTGTCTCTATTATATTATGACAGACCAGCTAGATCTACTGTCTCTATTATAATATGACAGACCAGCTAGATCTACTGTCTCTATTATATTATGACAGACCAGCTAGATCTACTGTCTCTTTTATATTATGACAGACCAGCTAGATCTACTGTCTCTATTATATTATGACAGACCAGCTAGATCTACTGTCTCTATTATATTATGACAGACCAGCTAGATCTACTGTCTCTATTATAATATGACAGACCAGCTAGATCTACTGTCTCTATTATATTATGACAGACCAGCTAGATCTACTGTCTCTATTATAATATGACAGACCAGCTAGATCTACTGTCTCTATTATAGTATGACAGACCAGCTAGATCTACTGTCTCTATTATATTATGACAGACCAGCTAGATCTACTGTCTCTATTATATTATGACAGACCAGCTAGATCTACTGTCTCTATTATATTATGACAGACCAGCTAGATCTACTGTCTCTATTATATTATGACAGACCAGCTAGATCTACTGTCTCTATTATATTATGACAGACCAGCTAGATCTACTGTCTCTATTATATTATGACAGACCAGCTAGATCTACTGTCTCTATTATATTATGACAGACCAGCTAGATCTACTGTCTCTATTATAATATGACAGACCAGCTAGATCTACTGTCTCTATTATATTATGACAGACCAGCTAGATCTACTGTCTCTATTATATTATGACAGACCAGCTAGATCTACTGTCTCTATTATATTATGACAGACCAGCTAGATCTACTGTCTCTATTATATTATGACAGACCAGCTAGATCTACTGTCTCTATTATATTATGACAGACCAGCTAGATCTACTGTCTCTATTATATTATGACAGACCAGCTAGATCTACTGTCTCTATTATAATATGACAGACCAGCTAGATCTACTGTCTCTATTATATTATGACAGACCAGCTAGATCTACTGTCTCTATTATATTATGACAGACCAGCTAGATCTACTGTCTCTATTATAATATGACAGACCAGCTAGATCTACTGTCTCTATTATATTATGACAGACCAGCTAGATCTACTGTCTCTATTATAATATGACAGACCAGCTAGATCTACTGTCTCTATTATATTATGACAGACCAGCTAGATCTACTGTCTCTATTATATTATGACAGACCAGCTAGATCTACTGTCTCTATTATAATATGACAGACCAGCTAGATCTACTGTCTCTATTATATTATGACAGACCAGCTAGATCTACTGTCTCTATTATATTATGACAGACCAGCTAGATCTACTGTCTCTATTATATTATGACAGACCAGCTAGATCTACTGTCTCTATTATATTATGACAGACCAGCTAGATCTACTGTCTCTATTATATTATGACAGACCAGCTAGATCTACTGTCTCTATTATATTATGACAGACCAGCTAGATCTACTGTCTCTATTATATTATGACAGACCAGCTAGATCTACTGTCTCTATTATAATATGACAGACCAGCTAGATCTACTGTCTCTATTATATTATGACAGACCAGCTAGATCTACTGTCTCTATTATATTATGACAGACCAGCTAGATCTACTGTCTCTATTATATTATGACAGACCAGCTAGATCTACTGTCTCTATTATATTATGACAGACCAGCTAGATCTACTGTCTCTATTATATTATGACAGACCAGCTAGATCTACTGTCTCTATTATATTATGACAGACCAGCTAGATCTACTGTCTCTATTATATTATGACAGACCAGCTAGATCTACTGTCTCTATTATATTATGACAGACCAGCTAGATCTACTGTCTCTATTATATTATGACAGACCAGCTAGATCTACTGTCTCTATTATATTATGACAGACCAGCTAGATCTACTGTCTCTATTATATTATGACAGACCAGCTAGATCTACTGTCTCTATTATATTATGACAGACCAGCTAGATCTACTGTCTCTATTATATTATGACAGACCAGCTAGATCTACTGTCTCTATTATATTATGACAGACCAGCTAGATCTACTGTCTCTATTATATTATGACAGACCAGCTAGATCTACTGTCTCTATTATATTATGACAGACCAGCTAGATCTACTGTCTCTATTATATTATGACAGACCAGCTAGATCTACTGTCTCTTTTATATTATGACAGACCAGCTAGATCTACTGTGTATATTATATTATGACAGACCAGCTAGATCTACTGTCTCTATTATATTATGACAGACCAGCTAGATCTACTGTCTCTATTATAATATGACAGACCAGCTAGATCTACTGTCTCTATTATATTATGACAGACCAGCTAGATCTACTGTCTCTATTATAATATGACAGACCAGCTAGATCTACTGTCTCTATTATAGTATGACAGACCAGCTAGATCTACTGTCTCTATTATATTATGACAGACCAGCTAGATCTACTGTCTCTATTATAATATGACAGACCAGCTAGATCTACTGTCTCTATTATATTATGACAGACCAGCTAGATCTACTGTCTCTATTATATTATGACAGACCAGCTAGATCTACTGTCTCTATTATATTATGACAGACCAGCTAGATCTACTGTCTCTATTATATTATGACAGACCAGCTAGATCTACTGTCTCTATTATATTATGACAGACCAGCTAGATCTACTGTCTCTATTATAATATGACAGACCAGCTAGATCTACTGTCTCTATTATATTATGACAGACCAGCTAGATCTACTGTCTCTATTATATTATGACAGACCAGCTAGATCTACTGTCTCTATTATATTATGACAGACCAGCTAGATCTACTGTCTCTATTATATTATGACAGACCAGCTAGATCTACTGTCTCTATTATAATATGACAGACCAGCTAGATCTACTGTCTCTATTATATTATGACAGACCAGCTAGATCTACTGTCTCTATTATATTATGACAGACCAGCTAGATCTACTGTCTCTATTATATTATGACAGACCAGCTAGATCTACTGTCTCTATTATATTATGACAGACCAGCTAGATCTACTGTCTCTATTATATTATGACAGACCAGCTAGATCTACTGTCTCTATTATATTATGACAGACCAGCTAGATCTACTGTCTCTATTATATTATGACATATGACAGTCCAGCTAGATCTACTGTCTCTATTATAATATGACAGACCAGCTAGATCTACTGTCTCTATTATAATATGACAGACCAGCTAGATCAACTGTCGCTATTATAATTTGACAGACCAGCTAGACCTACTGTCTCTATTATAATATGACAGACCAGCTAGATCTACTGTCTTTATTTTATTATGACAGACCAGCTAGATCTACTCTCTCTATTATAATATGACAGACCAGCTAGATCTACTGTCTCTATTATATTTTGACAGACCAGCAAGATCTACTGTCTCTATTATAATATGACAGACCAGCTAGATCTACTGTCTCTGTAATATGACAGACCAGCTAGATCTACTGTCTCTATTTTATTATGACAGACCAGCTCAATCTACTCTCACTATTATAATATGACAGACCAGCTAGATCTACTGTCTCTATTATATTTTGACAGACCAGCAATATCTACTTTCTCTATTATAATATTACAGACCAGCTAGATCTACTGTCTCTGTAATATGACAGACCAGCTAGATCTACTGTCTCTATTATATTATGACAGACCAGCTAGATCTACTGTCGCTATTATAATATGACAGACCATCGAGACCTACTGTCACAATTATAGTATGACAGACCAGCTAGATCTACTGTCTCTATTATATTATGACAGTCCAGCTAGATCTACTGTCTCTATTATAATATGACAGACCAGCTAGATCTACTGTCTCTATTATATTATGACAGTCCAGCTAGATCTACTGTCTCTATTATATTATGACAGGCCAGCTAGATCGACTGTCTCTATTAAATTATGACAGACCAGCTAGATCTACTGTCTCTATTATATTATGACAGTCCAGCTAGATCTACTGTCTCTATTATAATATGACAGACCAGCTAGATCTACTGTCTCTATTATATTATGACAGACCAGCTAGATCGACTGTCTCTATTAAATTATGACAGACCAGCTAGATCTACTGTCTCTATTATATTATGACAGTCCAGCTAGATCTACTGTCTCTATTATATTATGACAGACCAGCTAGATCGACTGTCTCTATTAAATTATGACAGACCAGCTAGATCTACTGTCTCTATTATATTATGACAGACCAGCTAGATCTACTGTCTCTATTATAATATGACAGACCAGCTAGATCTACTGTCTCTATTATATTATGACAGACCAGCTAGATCTACTGTCGCTATTATAATATGACAGACCAGCTAGACCTACTGTCACAATTATAGTATGACAGACCAGCTAGATCTACTGTCTTTATTTTATTATGACAGACCAGCTAGATCTACTCTCTCTATTATATTATGACAGACCAGCTAGATCTACTCTCTCTATTATAATATGACAGACCAGCTAGATCTACTGTCTCTGTAATATGACAGACCAGCTAGATCTACTGTCTCTATTATATTATGACAGACCAGCTAGATCTACTGTCGCTATTATAATATGACAGACCAGCTAGATCTACTGTCTCTATTATAGTATGACAGACCAGCTAGATCTACTGTCTCTATTATATTATGACAGACCAGCTAGATCTACTGTCTCTATTATAATATGACAGACCAGCTAGACCTACTGTCACAATTATATATGACAGACCAGCTAGATCTACTGTCTTTATTTTATTATGACAGACCAGCTAGATCTACTGTCTCTATTATAATATGACAGACCAGCTAGATCTACTGTCTCTATTATAATATGACAGACCAGCTAGATCTACTGTCTCTATTATAATATGACAGACCAGCTAGCTCTCTATTATAATATGACAGACCAGCTAGATCTACTGTCTCTATTATATTATGACAGACCAGCTAGATCTACTGTCGCTATTATAATATGACAGACCATCGAGACCTACTGTCACAATTATAGTATGACAGACCAGCTAGATCTACTGTCTCTATTATATTATGACAGTCCAGCTAGATCTACTGTCTCTATTATATTATGACAGACCAGCTAGATCGACTGTCTCTATTAAATTATGACAGACCAGCTAGATCTACTGTCTCTATTATATTATGACAGTCCAGCTAGATCTACTGTCTCTATTATATTATGACAGGCCAGCTAGATCGACTGTCTCTATTAAATTATGACAGGCCAGCTAGACTGTCTCTATTATATTATGACAGACCAGCTAGATCTACTGTCTCTATTATATTATGACAGACCAGCTAGACTGTCTCTATTATATTATGACAGACCAGCTAGATCTACTGTCTCTATTATATTATGACAGACCAGCTAGATCTACTGTCTCTATTATATTATGACAGACCAGCTAGATCTACTGTCTCTATTATATTATGACAGACCAGCTAGATCTACTGTCTCTATTATATTATGACAGACCAGCTAGATCTACTGTCTCTGTAATATGACAGACCAGCTAGATCTACTGTCTCTATTTTATTATGACAGACCAGCTAGATCTACTGTCTCTATTATATTATGACAGACCAGCTAGATCTACTCTCTCTATTATAATATGACAGACCAGCTAGATCTACTGTCTCTATTATATTTTGACAGACCAGCAAGATCTACTGTCTCTATTATAATATGACAGACCAGCTAGATCTACTGTCTCTATTATATTATGACAGACCAGCTAGATCTACTGTCTCTATTATAATATGACAGACCTCTATGTGTCTATTATATTATGACAGACCAGCTAGATCTACTGTCTCTATTATATTATGACAGACCAGCTAGATCTACTGTCTCTATTATAGTATGACAGACCAGCTAGATCTACTGTCTCTATTATATTATGACAGGCCAGCTAGATCGACTGTCTCTATTAAATATGACAGACCAGCTAGATCTACTGTCTCTATTATATTATGACAGACCAGCTAGATCTACTGTCTCTATTATATTATGACAGACCAGCTAGATCTACTGTCTCTATTATAATTATGACAGACCAGCTAGATCTACTGTCTCTATTATATTATGACAGACCAGCTAGATCTACTGTCTCTATTATATTATGACAGACCAGCTAGATCTACTGTCTCTATTATATTATGACAGACCAGCTAGATCGACTGTCTCTATTAATATTATGACAGACCAGCTAGATCTACTGTCTCTATTATATTATGACAGACCAGCTAGATCTACTGTCTCTATATATTTATGACAGACCAGCTAGATCTACTGTCTCTGTAATATGACAGACCAGCTAGATCTACTGTCTCTATTATATTATGACAAGACCAGCAGCTCGATCTACTGTCTCTATTATAATATGACAGACCAGCTGACAGATCTACTGTCTCTATTATATTATGACAGACCAGCTAGATCTACTGTCGCTATTATAATAGCATGACCAGCCAGGATCTACTGTCTCTACATATTATGAAAGACTAGCTAGATCTACTAATCTCCATTAGGCACATGACAGGACCAGATAGATCATCAGTCCTATTATATTACAGACAGACCAGCTAGATTCACTTTCTCACAATTATATTATGATAGACAGATAGATCTACTGTCTCTATTACATTACATGAAACCAGCCAGATCTACTGTCCCTACTTTTGTATTATGACAGACCAGCTGATTCACTGTCTCATTAGCACAAGGATGATTTAGCTATATCTAGTGTCTCATTATATTATGAAAGACTGAGTTATTCTACTGTCTCATTATAATATGATAGACCAAAGCAGACCTACTGTCTCTATTATTATGACAGACCAGCTGATCACAGTCTCTATTATAATATGACAGACCAGCTAGACCTACTGTCTCAATTATAGTATGACAGACCAGCTAGATCTACTGTCTCTATTTATATTATGACAGACCAGCTAGATCTACTGTCTCTATTATAATATGACAGACCAGCTAGATCTACTGTCTCTATTATATTTATGACAGACCAGCTAGATCTACTGTCTCTATTATAATATGACAGACCAGCTAGATCTACTGTCTCTGTAATATGACAGACCAGCTAGATCTACTGTCTCTATTATATTATGACAGACCAGCTAGATCTACTGTCTCTATTATATTATGACAGACCAGCTAGATCTACTGTCTCTATTATAATATGACAGACCAGCTAGATCTACTGTCTCTATTATATTTTGACAGACCAGCAAGATCTACTGTCTCTATTATAATATGACAGACCAGCTAGATCTACTGTCTCTGTAATATGACAGACCAGCTAGATCTACTGTCTCTATTATATTATGACAGACCAGCTAGATCTACTGTCTCTATTATATTATGACAGACCAGCTAGATCTACTGTCTCTATTATATTATGACAGACCAGCTAGATCTACTGTCTCTATTATATTATGACAGACCAGCTAGATCTACTGTCTCTATTATAATATGACAGACCAGCTAGATCTACTGTCTCTATTATATTATGACAGACCAGCTAGATCTACTGTCTCTATTATATTATGACAGACCAGCTAGATCTACTGTCTCTATTATATTATGACAGACCAGCTAGATCTACTGTCTCTATTATATCATGACAGACCAGCTAGATCTACTGTCTCTATTATATTATGACAGACCAGCTAGATCTACTGTCTCTATTATATTATGACAGACCAGCTAGATCTACTGTCTCTATTATATTATGACAGACCAGCTAGATCTACTGTCTCTATTATATTATGACAGACCAGCTAGATCTACTGTCTCTATTATAATATGACAGACCAGCTAGATCTACTGTCTCTATTATATTATGACAGACCAGCTAGATCTACTGTCGCTATTATAATATGACAGACCAGCTAGATCTACTGTCTCTATTATAGTATGACAGACCAGCTAGATCTACTGTCTTTATTTTATTATGACAGACCAGCTAGATCTACTGTCTCTATTATAATATGACAGACCAGCTAGATCTACTGTCTCTATTATATTTATGACAGACCAGCTAGATCTACTGTCTCTATTATAATATGACAGACCAGCTAGATCTACTGTCTCTGTAATATGACAGACCAGCTAGATCTACTGTCTCTATTTTATTATGACAGACCAGCTCAATCTACTGTCTCTATTATATTATGACAGACCAGCTAGATCTACTGTCTCTATTATAATATGACAGACCAGCTAGATCTACTGTCTCTATTATATTTTGACAGACCAGCAAGATCTACTGTCTCTATTATAATATGACAGACCAGCTAGATCTACTGTCTCTGTATATATGACAGACCAGCTAGATCTACTAATACTCTATTATATTATGACAGTCCCAGCTAGATCTACTGTCTCTGTTATTATATTATGACAGGCCAGCTAGATCGACTGTCTCTATTAAATTATGACAGACCAGCTAGATCTACTGTCTCTATTATATATTATGACAGTCCAGCTAGATCTACTGTCTCTATTATAATATGACAGACCCGCTAGATCTACTGTACCTATTATATTATGACAGACCCAGCTAGATTGACTGTCTCTATTAGAATTATGACAGAACCAGCTAGGAATCTACTGTCTCTATTATATTATGACAGTCAGCTAGATCTACTGTCTCTATTATATTATGACAGACCAGCTAGATCGACTGTCTCTATTAAATTATAACAGACCAGCTAGATCTACTGTCTCTATTATATTATGACAGTCCAGCTAGATCTACTGTCTCTATTATAATATGACAGACCAGCTAGATCTACTGTCTCTATTATATTATGACAGACCAGCTAGATCTACTGTCGCTTTATTATAATATGACAGACCAGCTAGACCTACTGTCACAATATAATTATAGTCTTTATTTTATTATGACAGACCAGCTATTATATTATGACAGACCAGCTAGATCTACTGTCTCTATTATATTATGACAGGCCAGCTAGATTTTATTATATTATGACAGACCAGCTAGATATACTGTCTCTATTAAATTATGACAGACCAGCTAGATCTACTGTCTCTATTATATTATGACAGTCCAGCTAGATCTACTGTCTCTATTATAATATGACAGACCAGCTAGATCTACTGTCTCTATTATATTATGACAGACCAGCTAGATCTACTGTCGCTATTATAATATGACAGACCAGCTAGACCTACTGTCACAATTATAGTATGACAGACCAGCTAGATCTACTGTCTTTATTTTATTATGACAGACCATCTAGATTTACTGTCTCTATTATAATATGACAGACCAGCTAGATCTACTGTATCTATTATAATATGACAGACCAGCTACATCTACTGTCTCTGTTATAATTTGACAGACAAGCTAGATCTACTGTCTCTATTATATTATGACAGACCAGCTAGATCTACTGTCTCTATTGTATTATGACAGATCAGCTAGATCTACTGTCTCTTTTATAATATGACAGACCATCTAGATCTACTGTGTCTATGTCTCTATTATATTATGACAGACAAGCTAGATCTACTATCTCTATTATAATATGACAGTCCAGCTAGATCTACTGTCTCTATGTCTCTATTATATTATGACAGACTAGCTAGATCTACTGTCTCTATTATTTTATGACACACCAGGGATTCATTTCACCTATTATATAATGACAGACGTTGTAGGATCTACTGTCTCTATTATATTATGACAGACCAGGTAGATCTACTGTCTCTATTATATTGCTGACAGACCAGCTAGATCTACAGTCTCTATTATATTATGATAGACCAGGTAGATCTACTGTTCCTATTATATTATGACAGACCAGCTAGATCTACTGTCTCTATTATAATATGACAGACCAGCTAGATCTACTGTCTCTATTATATTATGACAGACCAGCTAGATCGACTGTCTCTATTAAATTATGACAGACCAGCTAGATCTACTGTCTCTATTATATTATGACAGTCCAGCTAGATCTACTGTCTCTATTATATTATGGCAGACCAGCTAGATCGACTGTCTCTATTAAATTATGACAGACCAGCTAGATCTACTGTCTCTATTATATTATGACAGACCAGCTAGATCTACTGTCTCTGTAATATGACAGACCAGCTAGATCTACTGTCTCTATTTTATTATGACAGACCAGCTCAATCTACTCTCTCTATTATATTATGACAGACCAGCTAGATCTACTCTCTCTATTATAATATGACAGACCAGCTAGATCTACTGTCTCTATTATATTTTGACAGACCAGCAATATCTACTGTCTCTATTATAATATGACAGACCAGCTAGATCTACTGTCTCTGTAATATGACAGACCAGCTAGATCTACTGTCTCTATTATATTATGACAGACCAGCTAGATCTACTGTCTCTATTATATTATGACAGACCAGCTAGATCTACTGTCTCTATTATATTATGACAGACCAGCTAGATCTACTGTCTCTATTATATTATGACAGTCCAGCTAGATCTACTGTCTCTATTATATTATGACAGACCAGCTAGATCTACTGTCTCTATTATATTATGACAGACCAGCTAGATCTACTGTCTCTATTATATTATGACAGTCCAGCTAGATCTACTGTCTCTATTATAATATGACAGACCAGCTAGATCTACTGTCTCTATTATATTATGACAGACCAGCTAGATCGACTGTCTCTATTAAATTATGACAGACCAGCTAGATCTACTGTCTCTATTATATTATGACAGTCCAGCTAGATCTACTGTCTCTATTATATTATGACAGACCAGCTAGATCTACTGTCTCTATTATATTATGACAGACCAGCTAGATCTACTGTCTCTATTATATTATGACAGACCAGCTAGATCTACTGTCTCTATTATATTATGACAGACCAGCTAGATCTACTGTCTCTATTATATTATGACAGACCAGCTAGATATACTGTCTCTATTATATTATGACAGACCAGCTAGATCTACTGTCTCTATTATATTATGACAGACCAGCTAGATCTACTGTCTCTATTATATTATGACAGACCAGCTAGATCTACTGTCTCTATTATATTATGACAGACCAGCTAGATCTACTGTCTCTATTTATATTATGACAGACCAGCTCAGATCTACTGTCTCTATTATATTATGACAGTCCAGCTAGATCTACTGTCTCTATTATAATATGACAGACCAGCTAGATCTACTGTCTCTATTATATTATGACAGACTAGCTAGATCTACTGTCTCTATTATATTATGACAGGACAGCTAGATCTACTGTCTCTATTATATTATGACAGACCAGCTAGATCTACTGTCTCTATTATATTATGACTGGACAGCTAGATCGACTGTCTCTATTAAATTATGACAGACCAGCTAGATCTACTGTCTCTATTATATTATGACAGTCCAGCTAGATCTACTGTCTCTATTATATTATGACAGACCAGCTAGATCTACTGTCTCTATTATATTATGAAAGACCAGCTAGATCTACTGTCTCTATTATATTATGACAGACCAGCTAGATCTACTGTCTCTATTATAATATGACAGACCAGCTAGATCTACTGTCTCTATTTCATTATGACAGACCAGCTAGATCTACTGTCTCTATTATAATTTGACAGACCAGCTAGATCTACTGTCTCTATTATATTATGACAGACCAGCTAGATCTACTGTCTCTATTATATTATGACAGACCAGCTAGATCGACTGTCTCTATTAAATTATGACAGACCAGCTAGATCTACTGTCTCTATTATATTATGACAGACCAGCTAGATCTACTGTCTCTGTAATATGACAGACCAGCTAGATCTACTGTCTCTATTTTATTATGACAGACCAGCTCAATCTACTCTCTCTATTATATTATGACAGACCAGCTAGATCTACTGTCTCTATAATATGACAGACCAGCTAGATCTACTGTCTCTATTATATTATGACAGACCAGCAAGATCTACTGTCTCTATTATAATATGACAGACCAGCTAGATCTACTGTCTCTGTAATATGACAGACCAGCTAGATCTACTGTCTCTATTATATTATGACAGACCAGCTAGATCTACTGTCTCTATTATATTATGACAGACCAGCTAGATCTACTGTCTCTATTATATTATGACAGACCAGCTAGATCTACTGTCTCTATTATATTATGACAGACCAGCTAGATCTACTGTCTCTATTATATTATGACAGACCAGCTAGATCTACTGTCTCTATTATATTATGACAGACCAGCTAGATCTACTGTCTCTATTATAATATGACAGACCAGCTAGATCTACTGTCTCTATTATATTATGACAGACCAGCTAGATCTACTGTCTCTATTATATTATGACAGACCAGCTAGATCTACTGTCTCTATTATATTATGACAGACCAGCTAGATCTACTGTCTCTATTATATTATGACAGACCAGCTAGATCTACTGTCTCTATTATATTATGACAGACCAGCTAGATCTACTGTCTCTATTATATTATGACAGACCAGCTAGATCTACTGTCTCTATTATATTATGACAGACCAGCTAGATCTACTGTCTCTATTATATTATGACAGACCAGCTAGATCTACTGTCTCTATTATATTATGACAGACCAGCTAGATCTACTGTCTCTATTATATTATGACAGACCAGCTAGATCTACTGTCTCTATTATATTATGACAGACCAGCTAGATCTACTGTCTCTATTATATTATGACAGACCAGCTAGATCTACTGTCTCTATTATATTATGACAGACCAGCTAGATCTACTGTCTCTATTATATTATGACAGACCAGCTAGATCTACTGTCTCTATTATATTATGACAGACCAGCTAGATCTACTGTCTCTATTATAATATGACAGACCAGCTAGATCTACTGTCTCTATTATATTATGACAGACCAGCTAGATCTACTGTCTCTATTATATTATGACAGACCAGCTAGATCTACTGTCTCTATTATATTATGACAGACCAGCTAGATCTACTGTCTCTATTATATTATGACAGACCAGCTAGATCTACTGTCTCTATTATAATATGACAGACCAGCTAGATCTACTGTCTCTATTATATTATGACAGACCAGCTAGATCTACTGTCTCTATTATATTATGACAGACCAGCTAGATCTACTGTCTCTATTATATTATGACAGACCAGCTAGATCTACTGTCTCTATTATATTATGACAGACCAGCTAGATCTACTGTCTCTATTATATTATGACAGACCAGCTAGATCTACTGTCTCTATTATATTATGACAGTCCAGCTAGATCTACTGTCTCTATTATATTATGACAGACCAGCTAGATCTACTGTCTCTATTATATTATGACAGACCAGCTAGATCTACTGTCTCTATTATATTATGACAGACCAGCTAGATCTACTGTCTCTATTATAATATGACAGACCAGCTAGATCTACTGTCTCTATTATATTATGACAGACCAGCTAGATCTACTGTCTCTATTATAATATGACAGACCAGCTAGATCTACTGTCTCTATTATAGTATGACAGACCAGCTAGATCTACTGTCTCTATTTATATTATGACAGACCAGCTAGATCTACTGTCTCTATTATAATATGACAGACCAGCTAGATCTACTGTCTCTATTATATTATGACAGACCAGCTAGATCTACTGTCTCTATTATATTATGACAGACCAGCTAGATCTACTGTCTCTATTATATTATGACAGACCAGCTAGATCTACTGTCTCTATTATATTATGACAGACCAGCTAGATCTACTGTCTCTATTATATTATGACAGACCAGCTAGATCTACTGTCTCTATTATAATATGACAGACCAGCTAGATCTACTGTCTCTATTATATTATGACAGACCAGCTAGATCTACTATCTCTATTATAATATGACAGACCAGCTAGACCTACTGTCTCTATTATAGTATGACAGACCAGCTAGATCTACTGTCTCTATTTATATTATGACAGACCAGCTAGATCTACTGTCTCTATTATATTATGACAGACCAGCTAGATCTACTGTCTCTATTATATTATGACAGACCAGCTAGATCTACTGTCTCTATTATATTATGACAGACCAGCTAGATCTACTGTCTCTATTATATTATGACAGACCAGCTAGATCTACTGTCTCTATTATATTATGACAGGCCAGCTAGATCGACTGTCTCTATTATATTATGACAGACCAGCTAGATCTACTGTCTCTATTAAATTATGACAGACCAGCTAGATCTACTGTCTCTATTATATTATGACAGTCCAGCTAGATCTACTGTTCTACTGTCGCTATTATAATATGACAGACCAGCTAGACCTACTGTCACAGTATAGTATGACAGACCAGCTAGATCTACTGTCTTTATTTTATTATGACAGACCAGCTAGATCTACTCTCTCTATTATAATATGACAGACCAGCTAGATCTACTGTCTCTATTATATTTTGACAGACCAGCAAGATCTACTGTCTCTATTATAATATGACAGACCAGCTAGATCTACTGTCTCTGTAATATGACAGACCAGCTAGATCTACTGTCTCTATTTTATTATGACAGACCAGCTCAATCTACTCTCTCTATTATATTATGACAGACCAGCTAGATCTACTCTCTCTATTATAATATGACAGACCAGCTAGATCTACTGTCTCTATTATATTTTGACAGACCAGCAATATCTACTGTCTCTATTATAATATGACAGACCAGCTAGATCTACTGTCTCTGTAATATGACAGACCAGCTAGATCTACTGTCTCTATTATATTATGACAGACCAGCTAGATCTACTGTCGCTATTATAATATGACAGACCATCGAGACCTACTGTCACAATTATAGTATGACAGACCAGCTAGATCTACTGTCTCTATTATATTATGACAGTCCAGCTAGATCTACTGTCTCTATTATAATATGACAGACCAGCTAGATCTACTGTCTCTATTATATTATGACAGACCAGCTAGATCGACTGTCTCTATTATATTATGACAGACCAGCTAGATCGACTGTCTCTATTAAATTATGACAGACCAGCTAGATCTACTGTCTCTATTATATTATGACAGTCCAGGTAGATCTACTGTCTCTATTATAATATGACAGACCAGCTAGATCTACTGTCTCTATTATATTATGACAGAAAAGCTAGATTACTGTCTCTATTATATTATGACAGACCAGCTAGATCTACTGTCTCTATTATATTATGACAGACCAGCTAGATCTACTGTCTCTATTATATTATGACAGTCCAGCTAGATCTACTGTCTCTATTATATTATGACAGACCAGCTAGATCTACTGTCTCTATTAAATTATGACAGACCAGCTAGATCTACTGTCTCTATTATATTATGACAGTCCAGCTAGATCTACTGTCTATTATAATATGACAGACCAGCTAGATCTACTGTCTCTATTATATTATGACAGACCAGCTAGATCTACTGTCGCTATTATAATATGACAGACCAGCTAGACCTACTGTCACAATTATAGTATGACAGACCAGCTAGATCTACTGTCTTTATTTTATTATGACAGACCAGCTAGATCTGTCTCTATTATATTATTACAGACCAGCTAGATCTACTTTCTCTATTATATTATGACAGACCAGCTAGATCTACTGTCTCTATTATATTATGACAGACCAGCTAGATCGACTGTCTCTATTATATTATGACAGACCAGCTAGATCTACTGTCTCTATTATATTATGACAGACCAGCTATATCTGTCTCTATTATATTATAAACAGACCAGCTAGATCTACTGTCGCTATTATATTATGACAGACCAGCTAGATCTACTGTCGCTATTATATTATAACAGACAACTAGATCACTGTCTCTATTATATTATGACAGACCAGCTAGATCCACTGTCACCGATTATATTATGACAGACCAGCTAGATCTACTGTCTCTATTATATTATGACAGGCCAGCTAGATCTACTGTCTCTATTATATTATGACAGACCAGCTAGATCTACTGTCTCTATTATATTATGACAGACCAGCTAGATCTACTGTCTCTATGTCTGTATTATATTATGACAGACTGGTAGATATACTTTTAATATATATTATATTATGACAGACCAGCTAGAGTCTACTGTCTCTATTATATTATGACAGACCGCTAGGTCTACTGTCTCTGTGGTATGACAGACCAGCTAGATCTACTGTCTCTATTATATTATGACAGTCCAGCTAGATCTACTCTATTATGTTATGACAGACCAGCTAGATCTATTATATTATGACAGGCCAGCTATATCTACTGTCTCTATGTCTGTAAATTATGACAGACCAGCTAGATCTACTGTCTCTATTGTATTATGACAGTCCAGCTAGATCTACTGTCTCTATTATAATACATGACCCAGACCAGTTAGATCTCAATTAAATCTATTATATTCATGACAGACCAGGTAGATCGACTGTCTCTATTGTATTATGACAGACCAGCTAGATCTACTGTCTCTATTTATATTATGACAGTCCAGCTAAGATATACTGTCTCTATTATATTATGACAGACCAGCTAGATCTACTGTCTCTATTAAATTATGACAGACCAGCTAGATCTGCATGTCAGCTATTATATTATGACAGACCAGCTAGATCTACTGTCTCTCAATATGACAGACCAGCTAGATCTACTGTCTCTATTTTATTATGACAGACCAGCTCAATCTACTCTCTCTATTATATTATGACAGACCAGCTAGATCTACTCTCTCTATTATAATATGACAGACCAGCTAGATCTACTGTCTCTATTATATTTTGACAGACCAGCAATATCTACTGTCTCTTATAATATGACAGACCAGCTAGATCTACTGTCTATTCTATTATATTATGACAGACCAGCTAGATCTACTGTCTCTATTATATTATGACAGACCAGCTAGATCTACTGTCTCAATTATAATATGACAGACCAGCTAGATCTACTGTCTTTATTATATTATGACAGTCCAGCTAGATCTGCCCATTATCTCTGTTATGTTATGACAGGTCAGCTAGATCTGCTGTCTCTGTTATGCTATGACAGACCAGCTAGATCGACTGTCTCTGTTATATTATGACAGACCAGCTAGATCTACTGTCTCTATTATATTATGACAGACCCAGCTAGATCTACTGTCTCTATTATATTATGACAGGCCAGCTAGATCGACTGTCTCTATTAAGTATGACAGTCAGCTAGATCTACTGTCTCTATTATATTATGACAGTCCCAGCTAGTCTACTGTCTCTATAATATGACAGACCAGCTAGATCTACTGTCTCTATTATATTATGACAGACCAGCTAGATCTACTGTCTAGTATAATATGACAGACCAGCTAGATCTCCTGTCTCTATTATGTTATGACAGTCAGCTAGATCTACTGTCTCTATTGGGTATGACAGGCCAGCTAGATCGACTGTCTCTATTAATTATGACAGACCAGCTAGATCTACTGTCTCTATTATATTATGACAGTCCAGCTAGATCTACCCTTATTATGACAGTAGCTAGATCTACTGTCTCTATTATATTATGACAGACCAGCTAGATCTACTGTCTCTATGATAATATGACAGACCAGCTAGCCCTACTGTCACAATTATAGTATGACAGACCAGCTAGATCTACTGTCTCTATTTTATTATGACAGACCACCTAGATCTACTCTCTCTAATATAATATGACAGACCAGCTAGATCTACTGTCTCTATTATATTATGACAGACCAGCTAGATCTACTGTCTCTATTATATTATGACAGACCAGCTAGATCTACTGTCTCTATTATATTATGACAGACCAGCTAGATCTACTGTCTCTATTAAATTATGACAGACCAGCTAGATCTACTGTCTCTATTATATTATGACAGTCCAGCTAGATCTACTGTCTCTATTATAATATGACAGACCAGCTAGATCTACTGTCTCTATTATATTATGACAGTCCAGCTAGATCTACTGTCTCTATTATAATATGACAGACCAGCTAGACCTACTGTCACAATTATAGTATGACAGACCAGCTAGATCTACTGTCTTTATTTTATTATGACAGACCAGCTAGATCTACTGTCTCTATTATATTATGACAGACCAGCTAGATCTACTGTCTCTATTATATTATGACAGACCAGCTAGATCTACTGTCTCTATTATATTATGACAGACCAGCTAGATCTACTGTCTCTATTATATTATGACAGACCAGCTAGATCTACTGTCTCTATTATATTATGACAGACCAGCTAGATCTACTGTCTCTATTATATTATGACAGACCAGCTAGATCTACTGTCTCTATTAAATTATGACAGACCAGCTAGATCTACTGTCTCTATTATATTATGACAGACCAGCTAGATCTACTGTCTCTATTATAATATGACAGACCAGCTAGATCTACTGTCTCTATTATATTATGACAGACCAGCTAGATCTACTGTCTCTATTATAATATGACAGACCAGCTAGATCTACTGTCACAATTATAGTATGACAGACCAGCTAGATCTACTGTCTCTATTATATTATGACAGACCAGGTAGATCTACTGTCTCTATTATAATATGACAGACCAGCTAGATCTACTGTCTCTATTATATTATGACAGACCAGCTAGATCTACTGTCTCTATTATATTATGACAGACCAGCTAGATCTACTGTCTCTATTATAATATGACAGACCAGCTAGATCTACTGTCTCTATTATATTATGACAGACCAGCTAGATCTACTGTCTCTATTATAATATGACAGACCAGCTAGATCTACTGTCTCTATTAATATGACAGACCAGCTAGATCTACTGTCTCTATTATATTATGACAGACCAGCTCAGATCTACTGTCTCTATTATATTATGACAGACCAGCTAGATCTACTGTCTCTATTATAATATGACAGACCAGCTAGATCTACTGTCTCTATTATATTATGACAGACCAGCTAGATCTACTGTCTCTATTATAATATGACAGACCAGCTAGATCTACTGTCTCTATTATATTATGACAGACCAGCTAGATCTACTGTCTCTATTATATTATGACAGACCAGCTAGATCTACTGTCTCTATTATATTATGACAGACCAGCTAGATCTACTGTCTCTATTATAACATGACAAACCAGCTAGATCTACTGTCTCTATTATATTATGACAGACCAGCTAGATCTACTGTCTCTATTATAATATGACAGACCAGCTAGATCTACTGTCTCTATTATATTATGACAGACCAGCTAGATCTACTGTCTCTATTATAATATGACAGACCAGCTAGATCTACTGTCTCTATTATATTATGACAGACCAGCTAGATCTACTGTCTCTATTATATTATGACAGACCAGCTAGATCGACTGTCTCTATTAAATTATGACAGACCAGCTAGATCTACTGTCTCTATTATATTATGACAGTCCAGCTAGATCTACTGTCTCTATTATAATATGACAGACCAGCTAGATCTACTGTCTCTATTATATTATGACAGACCAGCTAGATCTACTGTCGCTATTATAATATGACAGACCAGCTAGACCTACTGTCACAATTATAGTATGACAGACCAGCTAGATCTACTGTCTTTATTTTATTATGACAGACCAGCTAGATCTACTGTCTCTATTATATTATGACAGACCAGCTAGATCTACTGTCTCTATTATATTATGACAGACCAGCTAGATCTACTGTCTCTATTATATTATGACAGACCAGCTAGATCTACTGTCTCTATTATATTATGACAGACCAGCTAGATCTACTGTCTCTATTATATTATGACAGACCAGCTAGATCTACTGTCTCTATTATAATATGACAGACCAGCTAGATCTACTGTCTCTATTATATTATGACAGACCAGCTAGATCTACTGTCTCTATTATATTATGACAGACCAGCTAGATCTACTGTCTCTATTATATTATGACAGACCAGCTAGATCTACTGTCTCTATTATATTATGACAGACCAGCTAGATCTACTGTCTCTATTATATTATGACAGACCAGCTAGATCTACTGTCTCTATTATATTATGACAGACCAGCTAGATCTACTGTCTCTGTAATATGACAGACCAGCTAGATCTACTGTCTCTATTTTATTATGACAGACCAGCTTAGATCTACTGTCTCTATTATATTATGACAGACCAGCTAGATCTACTGTCTCTATTATAATATGACAGACCAGCTAGATCTACTGTCTCTATTATATTTATGACAGACCAGCTAGATCTACTGTCTCTATTATAATATGACAGACCAGCTAGATCTACTGTCTCTGTATATATGACAGACCAGCTAGATCTACTGTCTCTATTATATTATGACAGACCAGCTAGATCTACTGTCTCTATTATATTATGACAGACCAGCTAGATCTACTGTCTCTATTAAATTATGACAGACCAGCTAGATCTACTGTCTCTATTATATTATGACAGTCCAGCTAGATCTACTGTCTCTATTATATTATGACAGACCAGCTAGATCTACTGTCTCTATTATATTATGACAGACCAGCTAGATCTACTGTCTCTATTATATTATGACAGACCAGCTAGATCTACTGTCTCTATTATAATATGACAGACCAGCTAGATCTACTGTCTCTATTATATTATGACAGACCAGCTAGATCGACTGTCTCTATTAAATTATGACAGACCAGCTAGATCTACTGTCTCTATTATATTATGACAGTCCAGCTAGATCTACTGTCTCTATTATATTATGACAGACCAGCTAGATCGACTGTCTCTATTAAATTATGACAGACCAGCTAGATCTACTGTCTCTATTATATTATGACAGACCAGCTAGATCTACTGTCTCTGTAATATGACAGACCAGCTAGATCTACTGTCTCTATTTTATTATGACAGACCAGCTCAGATCTACTGTCTCTATTATATTATGACAGACCAGCTAGATCTACTGTCTCTATTATAATATGACAGACCAGCTAGATCTACTGTCTCTATTATATTATGACAGACCAGCTAGATCTACTGTCTCTATTATAATATGACAGACCAGCTAGATCTACTGTCTCTGTAATATGACAGACCAGCTAGATCTACTGTCTCTATTATATTATGACAGACCAGCTAGATCTACTGTCTCTATTATAATATGACAGACCAGCTAGATCTACTGTCTCTGTAATATGACAGACCAGCTAGATCTACTGTCTCTATTATATTATGACAGACCAGCTAGATCTACTCTCTCTATTATATTATGACAGACCAGCTAGATCTACTGTCTCTATTATAATATGACAGACCAGCTAGATCTACTGTCTCTATTATATTTTGACAGACCAGCAAGATCTACTGTCTCTATTATAATATGACAGACCAGCTAGATCTACTGTCTCTGTAATATGACAGACCAGCTAGATCTACTGTCTCTATTATATTATGACAGACCAGCTAGATCTACTGTCTCTATTATATTATGACAGACCAGCTAGATCTACTGTCTCTATTATATTATGACAGACCAGCTAGATCTACTGTCTCTATTATATTATGACAGACCAGCTAGATCTACTGTCTCTATTATATTATGACAGACCAGCTAGATCTACTGTCTCTATTATATTATGACAGACCAGCTAGATCTACTGTCTCTATTATAATATGACAGACCAGCTAGATCTACTGTCTCTATTATATTATGACAGACCAGCTAGATCTACTGTCTCTATTATATTATGACAGACCAGCTAGATCTACTGTCTCTATTATATTATGACAGACCAGCTAGATCTACTGTCTCTATTATATTATGACAGACCAGCTAGATCGACTGTCTCTATTAAATTATGACAGACCAGCTAGATCTACTGTCTCTATTATATTATGACAGACCAGCTAGATCTACTGTCTCTATTATATATGACAGACCAGCTAGATCTACTGTCTCTATTTATATTATGACAGACCAGCTCAGATCTACTGTCTCTATTATATTATGACAGACCAGCTAGATCTACTGTCTCTATTATAATATGACAGACCAGCTCGTCTACTGTCTCTATTTTTTATGACAGGCCAATGGTCTACTGACTCTATTATATTATGACAGACCAGCTGAATCTACTGTCTCTATTATATTTTGACAGACCAGTGTCTGCTCTTCTCTATTATATTTGACAGACCAGCTGAATATTGTCTCTATTATATTATGACAGATCAGCTGAAGATACATATCTGTTATATTATGACAGACCAGCTGGAGTCTGCTGTCTGTTTATTATGAAAGACCAGCTAGATATGCAATATACTCTATTTTATATTATAACAGGCCAGCTAGACATCTACTGACTCTATTTTATTATGACAGACCAGCTAGATCTACTGTCTCTATTATATTTATGACAGACCCTTTAGATCTACTGTCTCTCTATCTCTAATATATTATGACAGACCAGCTGAATCTGCACATTATTATTATGACAGTCCAGCTAGATCTACTGTCTCTATTATAATATGACAGACCAGCTAGATCTACTGTCTCTATTATATTATGACAGACCAGCTAGATCCACTGTCGCTATTATAATATGACAGACCAGCTAGATATGTCTCACAATTATAGTATGACAGACCAGCTAGATCTACTATTTCTATTGTATTATGACAGACCAGCTAGATCTACTGTCTCTACTATATTATGACAGACCAGCTAGATCTACTGTCTTTATTATATTATGACAGGCCAGCTAGATCCACTGTCTCTATTATATTATGACAGACCAGCTAGATCTACTGTCTCTATTAAATTATGACAGACCAGCTAAATCTACTGTCTTTATTATATTATGACAGGCCAGCTAGATCCACTGTCTCTATTATATTATGACAGGCCAGCTAGATCTACTGTCTCTATTGTATTATGACAGACCAGATATAGCTACTGTCTCTATTATATTATGACAGACCAGCTAGATCTACTGTCTCTATTATTATAGTAGACAGCAGCTAGATCTACTGTCTTTATTTTATTATGACAGACCAGCTAGATCTACTCTCTCTATTATAATATGACAGACCAGCTAGATCTACTGTCTCTATTATATTTTGACAGACCAGCAAGATCTACTGTCTCTATTATATTATGACAGACCAGCTAGATCTACTGTCTCTGTAATATGACAGACCAGCTAGATCTACTGTCTCTATTTTATTATGACAGACCAGCTCAATCTACTCTCTCTATTATATTATGACAGACCAGCTAGATCTACTCTCTCTATTATAATATGACAGACCAGCTAGATCTACTGTCTCTATTATATTATGACAGACCAGCTAGATCTACTGTCTCTATTATATTATGACAGACCAGCTAGATCTACTGTCTCTATTATAATATGACAGACCAGCTAGATCTACTGTCTCTATTATATTATGACAGACCAGCTAGATCGACTGTCTCTATTAAATTATGACAGACCAGCTAGATCTACTGTCTCTATTATATTATGACAGACCAGCTAGATCTACTGTCTCTATTATAATATGACAGACCAGCTAGATCTACTGTCTCTATTATATTATGACAGACCAGCTAGATCTACTGTCTCTATTATATTATGACAGACCAGCTAGATCTACTGTCTCTATTATATTATGACAGACCAGCTAGATCTACTGTCTCTATTATATTATGACAGACCAGCTAGATCGACTGTCTCTATTAAATTATGACAGACCAGCTAGATCTACTGTCTCTATTATATTATGACAGACCAGCTAGATCTACTGTCTCTATTATATTATGACAGACCAGCTAGATCTACTGTCTCTATTATATTATGACAGACCAGCTAGATCTACTGTCTCTATTATATTATGACAGACCAGCTAGATCTACTGTCTCTATTATATTTATGACAGACCAGCTAGATCTACTGTCTCTATTATAATATGACAGACCAGCTAGATCTACTGTCTCTATTATATTATGACAGACCAGCTAGATCTACTGTCTCTATTATATTATGACAGACCAGCTAGATCTACTGTCTCTATTATATTATGACAGACCAGCTAGATCTACTGTCTCTATTATAATATGACAGACCAGCTAGATCTACTGTCTCTATTATAT
>NW_024607957.1:0-2500 GCF_018296145.1 Oncorhynchus tshawytscha
CATATCTAGACTACAGATAACCAGGCTGTCTCTACCAAGAACAGCCATTCATATCTAGACTACAGGTAAACCAGACTGTCTCTACCAAGAACAGCCATTCATATCTAGACTACAGGTAACCAGGCTGTCTCTACCAAGAACAGCCATTCATATCTAGACTACAGATAACCAGACTGTCTCTACCAAGAACAGCCATTCATATCTAGACTACAGATAACCACTACCACAGACAGCCATTCATATCTAGACTACAGGTAACCAGGCTGTCTCTACCAAGAACAGCCATTCATATCTAGACTACAGATAACCAGGCTGTCTCTACCAAGAACAGCCATTCATATCTAGACTACAGATAACCAGACTGTCTCTACCACAGACAGCCATTCATATCTAGACTACAGATAACCAGGCTGTCTCTACCAAGAACAGCCATTCATATCTAGACTACAGGTAACCAGGCTGTCTCTACCAAGAACAGCCATTCATATCTAGACTACAGATAACCAGGCTGTCTCTACCACAGACAGCCATTCATATCTAGACTACAGGTAACCAGGCTGTCTCTACCAAGAACAGCCATTCATATCTAGACTACAGATAACCAGACTGTCTCTACCAAGAACAGCCATTCATATCTAGACTACAGATAACCAGGCTGTCTCTACCACAGATAGCCATTCACATCTAGACTACAGGTAACCAGACTGTCTCTACCAAGAACAGCCATTCATATCTAGACTACAGATAACCAGGCTGTCTCTACCAAGAACAGCCATTCATATCTAGACTACAGATAACCAGGCTGTCTCTACCAAGAACAGCCATTCATATCTAGACTACAGATAACCAGGCTGTCTCTACCAAGAACAGCCATTCATATCTAGACTACAGATAACCAGGCTGTCTCTACCAACAGACAGCCATTCATATCTAGACTACAGATAACCAGGCTGTCTCTACCACAGACAGCCATTCATATCTAGACTACAGATAACCAGGCTGTCTCTACCACAGACAGCCATTCATATCTAGACTACAGATAACCAGACTGTCTCTACCAAGAACAGCCATTCATATCTAGACTACAGATAACCAGGCTGTCTCTACCAAGAACAGCCATTCATATCTAGACTACAGGTAACCAGGCTGTCTCTACCAAGAACAGCCATTCATATCTAGACTACAGATAACCAGGCTGTCTCTACAGACAGCCATTCATATCTAGACTACAGATAACCAGACTGTCTCTACCAAGAACAGCCATTCATATCTAGACTACAGATAACCAGGCTGTATAATATTTCTTGCCAGAAGCAAATAACAGCCAAACATCCTCGTCGTCACGTCAGTCAAGTCTGGGCCTGTTAAACAGTCAGGGCTGTCGGTTCAGCCGTTAAACTTCACAGGAGTAAGAGAGAGAGAGAGTGAGAGTGTCAGAGAGAGAGAGAGTGTCAGAGAGAGAGAGTGTCAGAGAGAGAGAGAGTGTCAGAGAGAGAGAGAGTGTCAGAGAGAGAGTGTCAGAGAGAGAGAGAGGTCAGAGAGAGAGAGTGTCAGAGAGAGTGAGAGTGTCAGAGAGAGAGAGAGTGTCAGAGAGAGAGAGAGTGTCAGAGAGAGAGAGTGTCAGAGAGAGAGAGAGTGTCAGAGAGAGAGAGAGTGTCAGAGAGAGAGAGAGTGTCAGAGAGAGAGAGAGAGGGTCAGACAGAGAGAGAGAGGTTCAGACAGAGAGAGAGTGTCAGAGAGAGAGAGAGGGTCAGACAGAGAGAGAGCGTGTCAGAGAGAGAGAGAGTGTCAGAGAGAGAGAGAGAGGGTCAGAGAGAGAGAGTGTCAGAGAGAGAGAGAGAGAGATATAGTCAGAGAGAGAGTGAGAGGTCAGAGAGAGAGATAGTGTCAGAGAGAGAGAGAGAGAGAGAGAGAGAGAGAGAGAGAGAGAGAGAGAGAGAGTGTCAGAGAGAGAGAGAGTGTCAGAGGGAGAGAGAGAGGTCAGAGAGAGAGAGAGAGGGTCAGACAGAGAGAGAGAGGTTCAGACAGAGAGAGAGAGTGTCAGAGAGAGAGAGAGAGAGGGTCAGACAGAGAGAGAGCGTGTCAGAGAGAGAGAGAGTGTCAGAGAGAGAGAGAGAGAGGGTCAGAGAGAGAGAGAGTGTCAGAGAGAGAGTGAGAGAGAGTGAGAGTGTCAGAGAGAGAGAGAGTGTCAGAGAGAGAGAGAGAGAGAGTGTGTAAGAGAGAGAGAGAGAGAGAGAGGAGAGTGTCAGAGAGAGAGAGAGTGTCAGAGAGAGAGAGAGAGTGTCAGAGAGAGAGAGAGTGTCAGAGAGAGAGAGAGAGAGAGAGAGAGAGTGAGAGTGTCAGAGAGAGAGAGAGTGTCAGAGAGAGAGAGTGTCAGACAGAGAGAGAGAGAGAGAGAGAGAGAGAGAGAGTGAGAGTGTCAGAGAGAGAGTGTCAGAGAGAGAGTGAGAGAGAGAGAAAGTGAGAGTGTCAGAGAGAGAGAGAGAGAGTGTCAGAGAGA